>NC_063171.1:8187030-8300008 GCF_023159225.1 Perognathus longimembris pacificus
AGATCTTGTGCTGACTTGTCTCCCAGATGTGTCTGATTGCCCTCCGGTGAGGGAGGGCTGGGTGCGGGTGGTCTGTCGGCCCTTTCCTTTCTTGGCTCGTTCATCCGGGGCGTGCCTTCCCCATCTCACCCGACACAAATGTATATCCTCAGAAGAGATGGGGGGTGGATAGAGAACACGAGGGCAAAGGATGAAAATATGTAGCAGTGGGTACTGCTGTTCAGTAGACATTGATGAAAATGAACTGTACAAGTTGTGGGTGGACACTGGAAAGAAGAACAGAGAGAATGAGGAAACAGAAGACAGAGTTAGAAAAGAAATGTATTCATTACCTGACTCAAGTAAATATAATCCTTCTAAATCATCTCTAAAATAGCAATCAAATAAATAAAAATTTTAAAAAGGAAATTTTGTTTACATTCACTGTATTAATTATAACAATATGCTATACAGGTTGCAAAGTGATGATAACTTACAATCTATTCTTTATAGTTGGTGGATAAAGCTTTGTTTTGTATTTAAATTTGTTTTTATTCCTTATCATTTAGGGATAGTGAATAATTATAAATGTACTTCTAGTTCCTCTCACATAAAATATATATAATAAATCATTTAAATTGTTGCATTATTAGAAGAACTAATAAATTATTTGTAAACAGACTGAAAAGCTATTTATCCAATAATAAGCACCCTACTGAGGATCACTTGTACCACATTGTGAGTTCTTTGAATCACATTTGTTGACACTAAGCTAAATATTCTGAACATTTATGTAGAAAAGAAAATAATACAAGAGAGACTAGACTGTTATATTGCTATACTAGAACATTGTTTAACAGGTCCTCTCAAATATTATTTAGTTTATTGATTGAGTGCAATTGTTTTGAGTTGTTATTTATAAAACACAAGTAGGGTCATGCGTTTGTGGATATATGATTGTACCTACTACATATGTTTGTTTTAAAGAGAGAAAAAATTGTTTCTATATATTTGTATACAAGTGCATTTCTACTAAATATACTTGTATATTTTTGTTACATTGAAAAGCATAATTTCTGTCTCAGCCACATTGATATATCAAACAAGTTTATTCAAAGTGGAAGCAGTCTAATAAGTGATGGGAATTTCTGTTCCTAACACCAAATATGTGATATCTTTTTGAATATCACTTCTTTATCTCTCCAACACCATTGGATGTCCTAAAATAAAATCAGTTCCGACACTATCTGGAGCTACATATAACTTCTCAGGTTGAAGTACAGAGTTCTACCAATCTAACTTTGATTCTGATGACAGTCATAACTGCCAGGTTTTTACACTTTTCTGTTATCTTTTGCTACAGAGCCAGAGGTTCCTACACTCCTTTTACAATTAGGCATAAGAAGTGGCATAAAGACAAAGAATTATCTCTTGAAGAAAAAGTAACATTCATGTATATATTTACAACAAATGACCGTCAAAATGCACGTGGAAAAATATAGAACTTAAGAGGAAAAACAGATGAATCTGAAGATAAACTAAAACATTTCAAAATCTTCTCCTAGTAACTGGCAGAGCAGTAGGCAGAAAATCAGTAAGGACTCAATACTGATGGTACATTCTACAGTGGTATATACAACGGTAGTAGCTGAATTCAATTGAGATGTGTACATCACCTCATCCAAATGCAAAATAAAGCTTAAGTTCAAACAAAATAGTTACAAAGTTACAAAATAAATAACTTTCTATACCACAAAAAAAGAAATTAAGCAGCAATCATTGCACCCATGATGATTTATCTTAATTCTGATGACAATTATAGTGACCTGAAACACAGTCTTCTGTGTCAGGAGCAAAAGAGAAACAAAGTAATTCAAGGAACCAACTGTACTTAAATTTAGGATACCTGTGAACAGGCTATATATTTCTTTTTTTAATGCAGGATTTATTGACTCAATTATCCAAGGTAATAAGACAGCAAGTGAAACATGTATTGATCATTGCGTGAAAGAATGACTATGACCATTCCTACTATTTGCCAATGGAGCCAAACTTGATTTATGTATGCTACAGTCTCTCATAGGTTAATTCATACACTGAAGACTCTAGGGAACATTTATAAGTTCATTTTCAAGCTTAATATCCTTCATCATGCCTTTCTACTGTTATATCAAGACAAAATAGTAAGTGTTGCTTGATATAATACAACTATTGGTTTCCATGAAATGAGTTCAAATCCCACTTTTCCCCATAATCATCTGTTGCTTTTTTTTTTTTTTTTTTTGCCAGTCCTGGGCCTTGGACTCAGGGCCTGAGACCTACCCCTGGCTTCTCTTTTGCTCAAGGATAGCACTCTACCACTTGAGCCACAGCTCCACTTCTGGCCGTTTTCTGTATATGTGGTACTGGGGAATTGAACCCAGGGCCTCATGTATACGAGGCAAGCACTCTTGCCACTAGGCCGTATCTCCAGCCCTCATCTGTTGCTTTTTTTAAAAATAATTTTTCAAGTTTTATTGTAAAGGTTATGTATGGAGAGGTTACAGTTATATAAGTCAGGTAATGAGTACATTTCTTTGTAAGTGTTGTTTTAACCAGAAATCATAATTCACATACTTCCATGGGTAAAGTTGCATATTTCTGCAAATGATGGAGTAGTGGAAACCTTGAAGGATTATACTTTACAGAAAAGTAGTTATACAGACTATGTTCTTTGCCCTGCAGAAGCTCTGCAGTTTGATACAGTCACATTTGTCCATCCTTTCTTTGATTTGTAGCATTTCTGGGTCTTTGTTAAGGAAGTTTCGTCCTGTGCCAAGGAGCCCAAGTGTTTCTCCTACTCCTTCTTTTTCCTTCTTCTTCTTTTTGTTTTTTTTTTTTTTGGCCAGTCCTGGGGCTTGGACTCAAGGCCTGAGCACTGTCCCTGGCTTCTTTTTGCTCAAGGCTAGCACTCTGCCACTTGAGCCACAGCGCCACTTCTGGCCATTTTCTGTATATGTGGTGCTGGGGAATCGAACCCAGGGCCTCATGTATATGAGGCAGGCACTCTTGCCACTAGGCCATATCCCCCTACTCCTTCTTTTAATGTTTTCAGGGTATCATCTTTAATTTTCAGGTCTTTGATCCATTTGGAATTGATTTTGGTGCAGGGTGATATATAAGGTTCTAGTTTTAGTTTGTTGCATGAGTTGAACCAGTTTTGCCAGCACCATTTGTTAAAGAGGCTATCTTTCTTCCATCCTATTTTTTTAGCTCCTTAATCAAAGATCAAGTAGATGTAGTTCTGTGGGTTCATTTCTGGGTCTTCAATTCTGTTTCATTGGTCTTCAGGCCTGTTCCTGTGCCAATACCAAGCTGTTTTTATTACTATAGCTTTATAATACAGCTTGAAGTTTGGTATTGTAATTCCTCCAGCACTGTTCTTTCTGCTTAGGATTGTTTTGCTATTATGGGTCTTTTATTGTTCCATATGATTTCTGGATTGCTTCCTCTATTTCATTAAAAAGCCACCAGCACAACAATGTTCATGGCAGCACAATTTGTCATAGCTAAAATATGGAACCAACCCAGATGCCCCTCAGTAGACAAATGGATCAGGAAAATGTGGTACATATACACAATGGAATTTTATGTCTCTATAAGAATGAATGATATTGCCCCATTCGTAAGGAAATGGAAGGACTTGGAAAAAATTATACTAAGTGAAGTGAACCAGACCCAAAGAAACATGGGTTCTATGGTCTCCCTCATAGGGAATAATTAGCACAGGTTTAGGCTAGTCACAGCAGAGGATCACAAGAGCCTAATAGCTATGCCCCTATGAATGCATAAGATAATGCTAAGTGAAATGAACTCCATGTTATGGAAATGACTGTTATATCACTGTTGTAATTACTTTCAACATACCATGTGAAACTATACCTTCTATTGTTGATGATCCTCTTGTATCCCCTTCCTGTGGTTGTACCTGCACTATCACTATATCTCATCTGAGTACATTGGAAACTGTATATAGTGGTATTAGAACTAGGAAAGTGAAAGGGAATACCAAAATCAAGAGACACAGGATAAAAAGACAAACAACTACAAAAGCAATACTTGCAAAACCGTTTGGTGTAAATCAACTGAACAACTCATGAGGGTAGAGGGAAAGGGGGAGGGGGAGGTGGGAATGAGGGAAGAGGTAACAAACAGTACAAGAAATGTATCCAATGCCTAACTATGAAACTGTAACCTCTCTGTACATCATTTTGACAATAAATAAGAAAAAAACTTAAATAAAAGAAAAGTAGTTATACAGACTAACAAACATATATACATGTCCATTTTGTGGAGAACAAGCTGATGTCCCATGGAGTATGAAAGAATGCAGAGCAATCAGCCCACATTCGGGTGCCTGATGCATGTCCTCAGTAGATGAGCCTATGTCAGAGGCTCATTTTTAACTTGTTTTTCCAATAGGGATGCTAGACTCTAAGTCTTGCTGAAAAATAGCAAACTACAAATTGGTTTCAAAAGAATACATGGAAATGGTAACATATATGGACAAAAAGACATCATCAAGGAAATGAAAATCAAAACCACAATGAGGTAGCATCTCTCCTGGTTTTTAAAGAAGTTCATGTAGAACAAGTGTAAAGTTCAGAATGCCTACACTGGAGTATATATTCAAAGGAAGTGAAAACATTGTAAAAAAAGAGGTACCTTCATTCCTATGTTTATTTCAGGACTATTCACAATTGCAAGGATATGTAATAAAAGAAAGTGTTTATCAACAGATGGTCACGTAAAGGACATGTACAGGGCTGGAGATATAGAGTGACTTACTTAGATTTAGACTGATCGACTAGCATGTACTCAGAATTTGAACCATAGCGCAGTAAAAGCAAAATCAATATAGATATTCATTATATTTAAGGGAACCAAGCCAGTCACAGAAAGATGCCCTATACAGCATGAAGGAGTCCAGAGTAACAGCCCACATTTATATGCCTGGCATCTGTTCTTAGTAAATGAGACTACATTAGAGTGTCTCTTTTTGTTTGCTTTCTCTGTTAGACATTGACAATATTACCATATGTCTTCATTTATGGAAACTGTAAGGTTAGTTTCATTGCATAATGGGGTCAAAAGCTGGTCAAGAGACTGGGGAGGATAGTGGGGACAGAGGCAAATAAGATAAAGGGATTTAAATGAAGCATAGAGGAGGAATTTGTTCTATTGCCTACAGCAAAATAGTGAAAATATAGTGACCATTATATTTTATTTAAAAATATATAGGGGATTTGGAATGCAATTATTTCTAACACATAGAAACACTATTTGAGAAAGATAGAAGATATAATTTGATAATCATAAATTGTAAACATATATCAGATTATCACATAGTTTTCTAAAATAGGTATGAACATAATGCACAAAAGTAATGCTAATTAATAATAAAACAAAATATTTTCATTGAGACTCTGTCCATGCTGATGAATCATCCAAGATACTACAGCCACAGTGCGTAGGGACAGGAAGTAGCACTTAGATGGCAGCAGAGAGAGTAGAGCAGATGCTGGGGTGAATAAATTTTTGAACCAAAATATTGTGAAATGTCATGAAATAATTACAAACTAACACGGTATGTTGCCTTAATCCCAACATTTGTCAGGCATAAACAAATGTCTTCAGGAACATATAGTGAGTTTATGTTTTCAGAGTTATATATTGAGACTTGTGGTCCATGGAAAATCCTATCCAATAGAATAAAAAAAGAACAGATTTTAGAGGTATGGCTTAGTGAATAGTGTTCACCTAGTAGAGACTCTGGGTTCAAGCCCAAGCACTGAGGGGAAAAAAGTCTTTTGCTGGGTGTGCAACTCAAGTTGTAGAATGTTTATCTAGTCAAACAAATTTCAGACTGTATATATATATATATATATATATATATATATATTAGACTATATATATATTTCAGACTATATTTATATATATTTCAGACTATATATATGTTTTAATGATCAAACTGATATGAAAATGGGCACTGATATCTCACAACTGTTATCCTAGCTACTAAGGAGACTGAGATGTAAGGATCATGGTTCAAAGCCAACATGGTCAGGAGAGTTCATGAGACATTTATCAGTTATCTCCTAGTAACCACACTAAAAGCCAAAGTGAATCTGCGGTTTCTAGTGATAGCGCACTAGCCTTGAGCACAAAAGCTCACGTGACAGTGCCCACACCCCAAGTTCAACTCCAGCACTGGTACAAGAACAACAACAAAATCATATGGAAAAGTATGAGTTAAGCACATGGAAGACACAAAATTAAAACAGTAGTGAATTACAAGCATACATCTTCCAGAATTATTAAAAATTTAAAACAAAACAGTGTAAAGAGTGTGCATCCAGGGAAGTGCCTATCTCTGGTGGCCTATCACAGTCCATGAGACTGAGTAGGTGGTTCAGGGTAACAAATGCTGATATAACTAGACTAGGGGAATGGAAATTCTACCTTACCATATTTTCTTGCCAGATTTCCTCTTTTTCAAATGAATGAAAGAAATGTAGACATATCATGATTTTGGAAAGTTTTGTAGACTAAGGACATTGAATGGAGGTCAATATGATATCTGTGTGAAAAATTTTGGTTTGTTGTTTTCTCAGTGTGCCATATTTATTAGACAAACATGGTTAAGAAGTTAAGAAAGGAGATTATCTGTGTAGATTTTGCAATTATGTACAATGGGTACCAGTCTTCATAAAGGAGATGTATAAATAATCCATAGAAGATAAAAAAGAGAAGTAAAACACCTGTATATATTGTAAAACGTATCCAATTTTAACTTCAAGCTTTGAGACCTGGGAGAGGGAGGTGGCTCACACTTGTAATTCTAACTACTCAGGAGAATGAGAATTTAGGATTTCAGTTCAATGCTAGCCAGGCAGGAAACTAAATGAAACTCTATCTTCAATTAACTACAAGTAAACCTGAAGTGGTGCTGTGGCTCAAAGTGGTAGAGCACTATCTTTGAGCAAAAAAGCTCAGGGGAAGCAGCAAGGTTCTGAGTTCAAGTCCCCCAAACAACAAAAACACAAAAAGAGCTTGAAAACGCATTTGAATTTATGTCATCATATTTCTATCACATTAGTCATTAGCTTAATAAAATCTTAGTTAATAATTTGTGCTCATTCCTTTCTTAGATAAAACAACACAGGACACATATCACTACACAAAATAACACTTTAGAGTACTATTCCAATAATATTTTGAATACTATTCATTTCTCTTTGAATCCAATTGTGAGTTAAATAAGATAAAAGAGATTCAGAAGCCTACAAATTTCTGTCTTTAAAAACACACTGCAAGAGTTTGACATAAATCCTCTATTTTAGGGTCCAGAATGCCCTCAAATCAGTCCCAGTTTTAGTGAAATGACAACAAAGAAATGTCATTGTCCAATTTATTTGCATTGTGAATTTGCTCAATTTAGCATATCAATCTGTGGTGGATCTTTCAAGTTAAAATCATTCTCTCTGATCCTGAATATTCATTTAATCAAAAGAACTCTGAGACTTGAACACTAGCAGAACTATTCACTATAATATTTACACAGATGTATTACCTAATCCTACACAAGTAAAATGAACTGTTTTATCATAAGTTTAGTCACAATGCTAATAAATTGTTATCATTAGATGGTGAAGATAAAGTTATTGTTGATTCTAAATCTATTATGACTTATTTGAACATGCAAAAATATTTCTATTCCTTTATACCTTGTGTTTACAAGTTAAAACTGAGAGGATTTAAACACCATCACTTATCATTCCTTGTAATTCTTAGATCATAGTCTTGAAAATGGAAGTGAACTCTTGCTTAGTGACTAATGAGTGGGGGCAGAAGATATGATTGATTGTTTATTTTCTCTAAATTCAAAACTGACTTCATCTTTCAATCAGCAGAGTCAGCTGAAATGACCAAGGTTTTGGTCTCAGTGGACTTGGACATGGGGGATCAATTAGAGGAAAGTAGGAGCATCTAAGGCTTCATCACATAAGGTCCTCCATTTCAAATAGAGAAACGTGTCCTTTTGTCCTCCATCAGGGAAACCTGAGTCTATAAATTATGAAATGTCTTGTTTAATTCAGATAAGAGATAGTAACTGAAGATGTCTTAACTAAGTAATACTGTAACTATCTAGGAGGAAGGTGAAGTTTGTTTTTTTTTATATTTCAACATAAAGATTATAACTAGTGGCAGGAACAATGAGCAGTGAAGTCACAACCTGTCCTTGAGAAATGTTCTCTAGTGTTTTCTAATCATAGGTGAGAGTTGAGTTTTAATGAAATTAGTGTGATCATTGACATAATATTATTGAATCCCTTGCAAGATAAGAACAGAGTTTGTTATTTAAACCCTTTAAAGGCTTCATCATACTCTCAGCCAAGGATTCTGTGATTATAAAGCCAATCCTTGACAAAAACAAACTTGAGAACATCAGCCCAGGTAAGTCCAAATGAAATGAAAGAGCTGATGTATTGGGGGGTTTTCTAAGAGTAATATTCTTGAGATCTGAAAAAGAAAAGATGCAGTTGTATAAGATGCATAAGCTTAAAGTGAAGAAAAAGATAAGGTGAACCTTTCAGAATTTTTCAATGTAATACTCTATACTGGATTTCTCTGAACTGAAACTTCTTAGTAGTTAAGAATTAGAATGTGTTCAAATAAAAACACAACAACAAACAGTTGATGCTTCTTAGGACCTACTATATGCTGGATACTGAAAGATCACTGAGGTTTGTGTTTCTACTCATGTTATGCTGCTGAGGTTTAGTCTTGTGAAAATTATCTATTCTGCTTCTTTAAATGTGTACCACTTAATATCTTTGCACAATGAATGGAGTAAACACTACTTACTGAACTTATATATGTTAGGTCCTTAGAAATGAAGTTTTGTTAGCTATCAATATACAAGCATATCTCTTAGCCAAGAAAAATATTTCCTTTAAAGATACTTTGTACATATAAGAATTTTACCTCCAAAATAATATTGTAACCAATGACACACTTTTCTATGTAAATCTGGGATAGTAGCACATCATAAAAAATGAAGAAAATTCCTGGGCAATGAAGAAATGGACCCTCAGCTTCACCTGCAGTGTCTCAGATCCTAAAGTCTCAAGTAACAAACTTATAGCATCCTAAAGGGAGAAATATTCCTTCACAGCCTGCAAAGGTGAATTTATGATTTAGGAATCAAAATAATTATTTCAGTATATATCCTCATATCACTTTATGAAGTTATAAACTCTAATTTAAGCATCAGCAAATCTAAATGAATACATGGTCTCCTTTCAACATGACTTGGCAATGTAAGATGTTAATCTAGAGAAAACTTTGCATGTCCAGGATTTAATATAGTAACAGACTTCTGGGAGCTTAGACCCATGTTTCTTCCTTACAATTTAAACTTAACTACATTGACAAAGGGATGAAGTAAGTACCCTCTGACACTTTTCTCTGTATTTCCCAGATATATACAAAAATTGACTTTGGGAACCATTCTGCCATTGTTGTCAATATGAACAAAACCTTATTCCCTATCTTGGCTAATATTGGAGTAATTTCAATAATTAGGTTGGTTGAGCATCGTATATTCAATAGGTACTGTGTTCTGCAGTAGAGAACAAAGGTGTCATTAGGTAGTGCCCTGTTCCTGAGAGGTAACCAACTCTCCTGATGTGTCCACTTTAGTGGTTTCCCAGGGTTTAGACTTTGGTTTAACCTCAGTGCAGTCCCAGCTGTTGTTGTTCCTAAGAACTAGGGTTTTCCAAATATGCTCAATTATCACTCTCTTTTCACTCAGCACATCTGTAAGAGTTCTAGATTCTTACCTGGAGAGTCTTGCTCCCTAGTATCTAATTTCACACAGAACAAAGTTCCAATGTATGTTTCTCCCTAGACAAATATGTCCACTAATAGGACATTTCTAGTGCAGTGCTTTTCCATTACTTTTCACTTAGGACAACATTTATTAACAGATTGTTTTTGGGAAAACAATTCACCATAACATGACTGTTGGAGGGCTCTAATCCATCTGCTCCTCCATCCTTCTTTCTATATCATTTTTCTATGTCACACAAATCACCAACCAACAAAAGAATTAGTATTCTAATGTCAATATTGCATACTTAATTTGTATTAGAAATTTCAGACTAATGTATATTGTAATGATTGCTTCATGTCAGTATGTACATCAGGACTTCACTAAATCAAAAACCCAAATGTATTTTGAAGTAATGGTATCAGAAAAATTTCATCCTTGTTTTAGATTTATTTTCTGAGCCATGAGACTATTTTTTAAAGTTAAGGATCAAAGAATGTTTATTTTATATTCATCCTATGTTCAATAGTAATGTACATGACTGGACTGTAGTATTCATTTTAAGTATATGTTAATTACACAACTAGCTACAAAATTTCATTCCTACTTTTATAAGATAAATTGTATTTCATGACTGTACAGAAGCTTAGTAAACTTATATAAAGTACCACTTCATTTAAGTTTCTAGTTGTGAACAAAGGTGACATACTTGTGTTGCTATTTCCTATTAGAAAATCAATAATAAAATATCCTTACCCAAATGAGAGACTTGGACACTCTGTATCATCAGCAATTGCTTCTGACAGAAGAGTTCACAGTTACAAAACAGGAAATCTCATTCAGAAACAAGAGAAGGGATGATGGAAATCATGAAGTGGAAATCCTATGCAGATGTGGAAGGATTCGTAAACGAACAATTAAATTGCAGAATCCAGGTGACACAGATGGATAGAATGGTAGTAAAATTTCATATTGCAGATAAATTTCACAAGACAAGGACAATGGCAATACAGAAAAACATTTAACAGGGAGTTGAATTTATTTCCTTTCTTCTCATACTGGATGATTTACTCTGTATGATTCCCTTATTTTATTTAATTGATGAAATCTATAGAAGGTTATACAACAGGAGGGCAGGAAATCAAGAATATGCTGCAGTACTATACATATTTTCTTCCTAAGTAAACAAGTGAACAACTGTTTCATTCTGCAATCTACAAGCAGAAAAATGAACAACAGAGCAAAGAGATAAGCAAACCTCTCATCTGACTATCTCCTGATACCCACAGACTAGGACCTGCTGAGCAGTAAGAACCTGAAGAAAAGTGATATGTACACACACACACACACACACACACACACACACACACACCACACATTACTAGACAATTCTATAAGATAGAAAAATAAGTAGAAATTTGGAACAGCTTTACAGGCCTAAGATTTAATCCTGTATCTAATTTTGTATGAGAAAATTAAGTAATATTCATTGCCAATTTTTTCTTTCATTTGACAATGAAAACATCAATGCACTTGTGGTTTGGGAAAATTATAAGAAATCTAATTGTTTGAAGAAGAGTTAGGTCTTTCAAAGATTCCAGTATGTGTACATGTCTGTGTGTCTGTTATAAATATGTAACTTTCTATTATATATATTTGTGTGTATAGTGTATATATAATTATGATTGTGTTCTAATCATATTCAATCATACTAATATTCAATTACCATAAAAATGTATAAATGTGAGAAACAGAAGGGAAAATCATTACAATTATGCAGACTTTACATACATAAATCTTATCTCCTTAAAGGAAAAAAAAAATGTTTATGAACATCTATGGGATTATTCAATAAATTTTAGGTTCTGTGGCATTTCAAATATGTAAATATCAATAGCAAAGAGAAAATATTGAAGTAACAATGGTATTTGAATGTTATTATATATTTTATATTTTTTAGAATATACAACACATTTTCAGTTCAATAACAGTAATTTTAGTGGTGACTATATTTTTAAAAATGTGGAAAAGCAAAGAAGTGACTTTATGAGCATAAAGTTAGAGACTCAAAATGAGTATCAAGTTTGTCTATGTAGAATAGGTTCAGTTGTGGAAAGATTATAATAATGTTAAGGTGTAGAAACAGACCAAACTGAGGAAGACTGAAATCAAGCAGACAGAAATTTCAAGGTTTCTATGTTTCTGTTAAAGGGACACTTTGGGGATTAAGTATAGCCCAGTTTTCCTCATAGTATAAAATTTGGTAATCCTGAGTAATAGGCTTGGCCAGCAATTTATCTAAACATAAAACATGTATATTATTTAAGTTTCTTATGGTTTTAATAAGCAACAAACTAAAACACACAAATTTAATGACTACTTATACTTGGGGAGGTGGTACCAGATACAAGGGATAACAGAAAATTGAGTTCAAATATTGAAACAAAATTTTACAAAGCTACACTGCAATATAAGAGGACAATTTGTTCTGACTAGGTACAAACAATGTTAATTCATTTACTTTTCTTGCTATTTCCTTCATGATTTCTGTTTGTTTCAATATTTATTTTAAGGAAGATAAAGGAAAATATTTTCATGGAGAAATGGAATCAAACTTCAAGTGATTTCATTCTATTGGGATTGTTGCTTCCAAATCGAACTGGACAACTTCTCTTGCTCCTCTTCATCCTCGTGTTCTCTCTAGCATTGTTTGGTAACTCAGCAATGATACATCTTATCAGGGTGGATGCCCGACTCCACACTCCCATGTATTTTCTCCTCAGCCAGCTTTCACTCATGGACTTAATGTACATCTCTACTACTGTCCCAAAAATGGCATTCAACTATCTCTCAGGCCAAAAGAGTATCTCTTTTATGGGTTGTGGAGTACAAAGCTTTTTCTTCCTGACCATGGCATGTTCTGAAGGCTTACTTCTGGCCTCCATGGCCTATGATCGTTATGTGGCCATCTGCCACCCCCTCCACTATCCCATCCGCATGAGTAAAAGGATGTGTGTGAAGATGATCATAGGATCTTGGATGCTGGGCTCCATCAACTCCTTGGCACACACAGTCTATGCTCTTCACATTCCTTACTGCAGATCTAGGGCTATTAATCATTTCTTCTGTGATGTCCCAGCTATGTTACCTTTAGCCTGTATGGACACTTGGGTCTATGAGTACATGGTGTTTGTGAGCACAAGCCTGTTTCTCCTCTTTCCTTTCCTTGGAATCACTGCTTCCTATGGTCGGGTCCTTTTTGCTGTGTCCCATATGCGCTCAAGAGAGGGAAGAAAAAAGGCCTTTACCACCTGTTCAACACATTTAACCGTCGTGACCTTTTACTATGCACCTTTTGTCTACACTTACCTTCGGCCTAGGAATCTTCGCTCACCTGCAGAGGATAAGATTCTGGCTGTCTTCTATACCATTCTAACACCCATGCTCAACCCTATCATTTACAGCCTGAGGAATAAGGAAGTCCTGGGGGCCATGACAAGGGTGTTTGGGACTTTCTCTTCTACAAAAAAATGATTGATCTTGCTACTCTCTCTATTGTCCTTCTTCAAGCTGAGTAAAGCTCCTTGAAGTATACTGTCTATTCCAAATGTACTTAGTTACAATGTCACTTGTAATTATTTTATGGCATGCATAAAGTATAATTATATAGTATTTTATTTATTGGTGATATATATGATCATACAACTAGTTTTTATTTTGTCTTCAAATCCTTGTTTTTATCTTTCTTAGAGAACATTGAAGTGCTGACTGTATACATTTCAATTTTATGCACAGGGACCTAATGTCCATTGCATCAAATCAGATAAATCATAGAATAGAGTATATATATCCAGTTACAACCACACTAAGATATTAACTCCCCCACACCTCTCTATTATCATGGCTATTATCAAAAATTCAATGATCAAATAATAGTACAGAAAGATGAAATAACAATACTCAAAAGACTTTGTTGTACATTAACTGTACAACTTGGTGGTTGATCTAGGGGGAGGGGAAGTGGGAGAAAATGAGGGAAGAGGCAACACATAGGACGAGAAATGTACTTACTACCTTATGTATGCAACTGTAACCCCTCTGTACATCACTTTGACAATAAAATTAAATTTTCAAAAAAGAAAGTAAGAAATGGAAAGCCTTATGTACTCTTGGGTGAATTTAGTATATGTTATATACAAATTAGTATATGTCCTCCAAAATTCAAAAATGAACACTGTGGAATCTGACACCTTCATTGTATTCAAAAGGTGTAAATTCAGGATGTAGAAGAGACACTCAAACTCCTATGTTCATTAATGCATTATTCCCAGAAGCTCAAATACTTACTCAGCTCTAATGTCCATCAGAATAATCAACTGTGGTAAATATACACAATGAAATGCTATGTGACCACTAGAAAGAATGGAATTTTGGCATTTGTTACATTATGTTTGAACTTGGAAAGGCATCGTGTTAAATACAATCAACTAGCCAGACTGAAAGATTTCACTACTGTGTAAAAAATCTAAAACAAGTTGATCAGATAAAAGTTTAGCACAGAACAGTGGTCAGTGGTGTCTTGTAAAGGTAAGGGGGACAGGAAGAGATTGGCAATATTCTGAAGTTAGTTAGGAGTACTTTCCGTTGTGCTATGGAAAATTAGGGTGAATAAAGTTAGACCCCTGCATCATGTATCTCAAAATGGCTAGAACAGAGGATTTGAATGTGGTCAGTCTATAGAAAGATAGAGTTTAAAGTTATGAAAGAGTGGCTTGCTTCTATTCTATTATTGTACAACATTTATTAAAGCATCAGATTATACAGGTGCTGTTGCACATGCTTGTAATCTTAGCTATTCAGATGGCTGAGATATGAGGATCCCAATTTGTAGCCAGCACCAGCAGAAAAGTCTGTGAGACTCTTATCTCCAACAAAGTACTCAGAAAAAGACAGAAGTGGCTCTGTGACTGAGATGGTAGAGCACTACCTTTGAGACAAAAGGACTCCAGAAGAGTACCCAGGGCCTGAATTCAAGCCCTAGGACCAGCAAAAGGAAAAACAAAACAAAACAATAGCAAAAACATTAGAGTATGTTTCACAATTCAGCATAATAATTATATGTTAATCTAGAATATTGAATGTCCATATATGTGGTACATGAAACGTATTTGTGATGTATCAATTTGAATGGTAAGACATAAACAAATGAACAAAGTAAGCATTCTGATTTGATGTTATTGTTGTTTTATTCTATTCCACTTTTGAAGAGGAAGAAGAAATTTTCCATTTTCTCAAATAGTATAAAATCTAATAATATTGTTCAGTTTTCATATTGCTCATTTATGATTTTGAATTGTTGTATTATTGTGATTACATTGTCTTAGCCTCTGTATTCTTGTATGTTTTTCATTTTATCACATTAACATCTTTTTCAAGTTAGAAATAGGATGGTAATTCAGAAAGATAATACATTGCTATCTGGGCACAAGTTATTTAGAAAATGCTTTTTTAATCTCAAAGACTCAAAGTGAGAGGGTATATTTGGAGAATTACTATTGGAAAGAAAATTAGCTCAAATTCCATTTACCTTAAAATATATTTATATTACTATAAATTAACTATTGATCACAAGTCGACTAAAGGACAGCCATATAGGTCCATCTCCAATACAATAAATCAGAAAATTTGAAGATCTGTGCTAAGCATTTATACATTTAACAATTTACTGGTATGCCTGCAAGTCAAGAATTCTTTTATTCCATTCAAACTTCACTGTCAGCCTAAAATAAAGAAAATACATATTTCATCTATAGTCTAACAAAAATGAATGTAGGACCTAAATAATCATTTAAGAGGCACTTAAATACAAAGTGAGGAAATACAAAGCCCTGGAGTTGAGTCACACTTAAAAGCTCCTTTAAAAAGGAAAGCAAATCTTTAAAAAGCGTCTCTCTCTCTCTCTCTCTCTCTATATATATATGTGTGTGTGTGTGTGTGTGTGTGTGTATACATATATATATATATATATATATATATGATATGTTAAAAATGCTATGAAACCATAACTGGGTTCATGGAATGAAGTTGTGTAGATGAATGCAACATGTATCAATGTTCAAAGACACAGACTTTGTACATAAAGGATTTAGAATGTAAATCACCTGAAACTACTAGTGAAAACTCACTATAGATGCATTTTTATCTGCTATCCATTTTGTCATGGTGTATCTGAACACACAGAAAATGTTGCATGCATAATTTTTAGTTCATCAACTTAATATACCTGACAACTCTTAAATCCTGTTTCATGAGGTGAGTCATGCCTGTTGGGCCCAACCAACAGTGTTGTAGAGAGTGAGTTGGCTTTTCCTTGACTTGGTCCAAATCTAGACCTCAGTTTGTTCCCAAGTTATCAAAGTTAGTTGAAATTACCAAGGCTTTAGTCTCTGTGGCCTTGTACATAAGGGATCAATTAGAGGGAAAGAGGAGGATATAAAGCTTTATCATATAACATTCAGAATAGAAAATAGAGAAAATTGTCATGCATTAGTAGAATTTAGAGAATTTAATGAGAAATTTCTGTTCTTCTTTCAATTGATCAACACTCATAGATAAAGGTATTTTAATTGAAAAACTTCAATATTCAGATATTTCAGGAGGGAAGGTAAAAATATTGTTATTTTCATTATTTTCAACTTCAGAGGAATTACTAGTTGTGGGAGCAATGATCTAAACAGCATCTTCTTGATGATGTCGTTCTAGGGATTATACTATATAAAAATATTTCTCATGCCAAAAAGAAGTTTAATTTTACATGTTTTATACTGATCAGCATAATTATGTTGCTGCATCCCTGGAAGTCCAGTGCTGGTGAGCAGCATGTTGTTTAAAAATCATAAAGAAATCAACAGACTGACAAGAAATATTGATATAATTGTAAAACTATATTCTCACTTAAAACAAGAGCTTAAAGAACTTCAGTTAGGTGAGTCCAAGTGAAATTATTTAGTTGAGTTAGTTTGGATTAACATTAATTACAAAGAATTATTATGGTGGTTTCACTTCCTATTATAGAAGAACCTCTTCCAGCTGAAACAGAAATATGCAGTAATACATGGAATTGCAAAATAAATATGAACTTGTTAGAAAAACTGATAATTTGGTTCCATTAGTTTCATGATATGCTATTTTTTTTTTTTTTTTTTTGGCCAGTCCTGGGCCTTAGACTCAGGGCCTGAGCACTGTCCCTGGCTTCTTGTTGCTCAAAGCTAGCACTCTGCCACTTGAACCACAGCGCCGCTTCTGGCCGTTTTCTGTATATGTGGTGCTGGGAAATCGAACCTAGGGCCTTGTGTATCCGAGGCAGTCACTCTTGCCACTAGGCTATATCCCCAGCCCCATGACATGCTATTTTTGAAGATTGCCTGAAGATACTAAATGTATCTGCACCTGAGAGTTGTCAAGGTTAGTTATAAAATTGACAAGGATGACTGATGCTTCTCAAGGATTTATTATGTGCTAGTCTCAGAGAGTCATTGAATTTTACATTCCCAGGTAACTTATGATTTGATGGACACTGAATTAGGTCACTGACCACTTGCTAATTAGTCCTGTACTTATTTTATATTTTTTCATAAATGTGCTTGATATGCTGCTTTTGCAAAATAAATTCAGTAGCCTATACTTGTTACAATTAAATTTTATAGACAAATGATCTTGTTTTTATTTTGGTCTCGATGAATTTTAGCAATATGTATCTGAGAAATATAAGAGAATGATTAATTGTGGACTCACTTTAAGTTACAGGAAAAATATCCTCAAATAATGATGTAACCAACAAAGTGCATGTTTCCATGTGTGGAAGTGAGAACTAATTTATCAATGTACATGTAAACATGTATGAGTTGCATGCAAATATACACTAATAGACACAATTAAGGGATTAATAATGTTACTTGTAGCTTGGCACCAGAGGGTCATTTTGGTAATCCTAGCTACTAAGGAGATTGAGATCTGAGGATCAAGGGTCAATACAAGCCCAGGCAGACAAATCTGAGAAACTATAATTTACAAAAAGCAGCAAAAAGCCAGAAATGAAGGAATGACTCAAGTAGTACGGTGACAGCCATGAATGAAAAGAACAAACAATAGCCTAAAGTTCTGAATTCATGCTCCAATAGGAGAATAGGAAATAAAATAAAAGAATGTTACCTGAGAGGATCATATCTCCTCATTTCCAAGACAGACATGCCAAAGATTGATGTTTATGCTGTCTTCAATATGAAGAACATGCTCATTTAGTCTAAGACTAATATTTCCTTCAACAGATAGATCTGTTGAAAGCTACTGTGCTAAGTACAGGTGCTAAATACAGAGGTAGAAGAGAAATGAGTCATTGTGCATTACTCTAGTTCCAAATAGTTCATTGTCTTTCCTGATACGCCTATGCCTGTGTTTTCTCAATATAAGGCTTCACAACTCTCTTTTCACCTAACATCTGTGAGATATTTATACCTGAACCTGACTGCAAGTGTCAGTACATGATATACAACCTGTCCTTCAAGCACATTTAATGGTAATAGTATCATAAATGAAGACATTTTACAAAGGGATTTTACCTTACTCCTCATTATGAATGGACCGTTCCTCATGAGACCATTTTAGAGAGAACTTCCATATAGTTATCACTGAAGTGTCACTGTAACCATTACCCCTACATTCTTCTTTTACAATGGATCACAATATCATATTATGTGCTTGAGGCATTATTTTAATATTGACATCATCTGCTTAGTATTTATTACAGATTTTTCATGTATTTAATAACCAATGAATTCTTGTTTAAAGGAACAGCTCCATAAAACAAATAGAATGTATTTTGAAGAATGAGTATATAATAATGATGGTGATCATTGTCATATTTTTGTATTTCTTCTTTGAAAAGTTTTAAGGAGAAGCCTGTGGTCCCATATTCTCTTCATGTTACACTGGGAAAACATCTGCTTCTTACTACTGATGCATGTCACATTGTTTATGTTCATCAGACAACTATAAAAAATAATTTTGATTTTTAGTGTATTAAGACATATTGTTAGCATACACACCACACACACACACACACACACACACACACACACACACACACACACACCACACATGAGGGGATTTCACTTGGATGTTTCCATACATACATATAATGTATCCAAATCCAATTCTGCTCTCCATCTCTTCTCTTCATCAACTTTTCTCATTTCTTAAAATAATTTCAAAAGGTTTAATTGTTCCAATGTATTTATATATAATCTCATTCACCTTCTCCATTTGGTCTCTCCGTTACCTCTGACATTTAATCCTAATATAGATGATTCTACTTTCCTGTGATTTGTTTTCTTTTTTTCCCCCAGTATTCAGAACATAGACTCAGTCATATTTAACTCATTTATTGATCTCACTTTCTTCATTGTAGTGCTTAACATTTAAAGAAAATTCCATGTGATTTAAGTTACTCTATGTAGATAATAGCAATGAACTACTAACAACTTTTCTTTATGGAAGAGAAGTGAATAATACAGTATCACTACCTAAATCAATATCATCAGTTGGCCATGGTATCTGTATTTATTTAATCATAAAATCATACACATATTGAAAAGAAAATCTCATTCACATAATAAGGAAAGTCAGCAAACTTGTATTAGAAATATAAGAAACCATACTGATGCAGAAATGGAGCACTCAGAAAAGGAATAATTATACCATCCAGGGGACACATGGAACAAATAGAAGATATAAAGTGCACTGTGTTTCACATGAAATCACCAGCTCAATGGAAAGGTGCTAACAGAAAGCTGGATGTTTTATTCAGGAATGGAAATTTGTTTATTTGCTTCTCATTCTCCATTTTTATTTACTCTAAATGATCACCATTTATTCTTGTATTGTTCTTAACTGACTCAATCTTAATAGGATAAGGAGACAGATAACGGAGGTAGAAGTCAATGCATACACTAGTGTTTATAATTTTTCTGGTTGATTAGCTGTGCACCAGCTTAATACTCCAGTCTCTGCATTAAGAAACTTGAACTGTTGGGCTGGGGATATTGCCTAGTGGCAAGAGTGCTTGCTTCATATACATGAAGCCCTGAATTCAATTCCCCAGCACCACATATAGAGAAAATGGCCAGAAGTGGAGCTGTGGCCCAAGTGGCAGAGTGCTAGCCTAGAGAAAAAAAAAAATAAAGAAGAAGAAACTTGAACTGCTTCTGGGTGCTGGTGGCTCACACCTGTAATCCTAGCTACTCAGGAAGCTGAGATCTGAGGATCTTGATTCAAAGCCAGCCCAGGAAGGAAAGTCAATGAAACTCTTATGTCCAATTAACCACCAGAAAACCAGAAGTGGTGCTATGGCTCCAAGGGTAGAGTGCTAGCTTTGAGCTAAAGAGCTCAGAGACAGTGCCCTTTGCAGAGTTCAAGCCCATGACTGACAAGAAAGAAGGAAAGAAATTAAGAAAGAAAGAAAGAAAGAAAGAAAGAAAGAAAGAAAGAAAGAAAGAAAGAAAGAAAGAAAGGGAGGGGGGGGAGGGAGGGAGGGAGGGAAGAAAGGGAGGGAGGGAAGGTAGGAAGGAAGGAAGGAAGGAGGAAAGAAAGGTAGAAAGGAGGAAAGAAAGAAAGAAAGAAAGATAAAAGAAAGAAAGAAAGAAAGAAAGAGAGAGAGAAAGAAAAAGAAACTTGAACTGCAGAACAAGAGAAGCAGCATCTCCCCCTGTGTGCATATTCAGAGTGTAGGTACAAAGTGTGGAAATAGTCACAGCCTGGATAGAGGGGTGAGAATGGCTTAGTTTGAACTAAGAAGGGCCCCACATAAAGAAAGCATAACCAAACCATTACACCAAGTGACATAATGGAACAAGTAGAAATTACAGAAGCCCTCACAGTAAAAATGTATTTCTTCATATCAACACAATCTTGATTGTGTTGGAATAGGAAAATACTGATGCCTAAATGTATCTAATTTGTGCTAAGGAGGAATTAAACTAAATGAAGTAATGAGAAAAAAAGTTCACACAAGTTATAACATTTGAAAGACTCATTATTGTAGATAGGTAGTTTGTATACGTATTTATTTACATTCCTTACAGTCACCATATAAAAACCATGCTAAATTTCACATAAATGTATTAAGGAAAACATCATTTAGTCTCAAGGCATTATTACATGTACTTTGCTTACTTGAAAATAGGAAAAAATGTGGATTTTGAGTTTGGAAGGATTTTGGTAAAGTGAAAATGACAGGGATAGCAAATATTCAAATAGAATTAAAGTAATGGTGGATTTATAGATCACACATGGTTTTCCATTTCGAGGACAGTGTTTTTGGATAGTTAGAGTATTTTCAGAAAGACGGTAAATGACTCTAAAGAATGCAAGTGGTAGAATCCAGCTTCCCCATATAAAATAATTCCAGATGGGGAAATGGGACCAAACTTAAAACTCATAAAAGAGAGCAAAGTAAGAGGGGACATTTATCTTATACCCACAGAATATGTATTACTAAATCAGACATTTGCATTTCTATTGCACATTTGAAGTGCCCGCTGGAGACAAAATTCAGTAATTCTATTATTCTTCAGCTAATACATTGTTAAATTTTCGATCATGGCTTTTGTCAGGACTGCCATAGCATGAGATGCTTTAGCTGTCTTACATATACTTGCTAACTGTAAGCTTTATTTCTATGATTGCTGAGATGGTATTAGAGATAAGAGGAAAGGAATGTTAAACTTAGTTATTAAATTCAATTCAGCAGAATTACAACATGGAGAAAAATATTCATTCACACTAATTGCAAAAAATATTTTTATATCATGTTCTTTTTCTTTATTTTATGTTTTAATTTTTCTTTAAGGAAGCCATAGACATAAATTTTCATGGAGAAATGGAATCAAATCTCAAGAGATTTCATTCTTCTGGGATTGTTGCCTCCAAATCACACTGGACTTCTTCTCTTACTCCTCATCCTCATCATGTTTTTTTCTTGCCTTGGTTGGTAACTCAGCAATGATCTACCTCATAAGGGTGGATTCTCGGCTCCACACTCCCATGTACTTTCTCCTCAGCCAGCTCTCACTCTCAGATTTGATGTATATCTCTACCACTGTGCCCAAGATGGTGTTCAACTTCCTCTCTGGGCAGAAAAACATCTTATTCCTGAGCCTGTGGGATTCAAAGCTTATTTTTCCTGACCATCGCAGGTTCTGAAGGCTTACTGCTGGCCTCCATGGCCTATGACTGGTTCGTGGCCATCTGCCACCCCCTCCACTATCCCATCCGCATGAGTAAAAGGATGTGTGTGAAGATGATCATAGGATCTTGGATGCTGGGCTCCATCAACTCCTTGGCACACACAGTCTATGCTCTTCACATTCCTTAAGCATTTCTTCTGTGATGTCCCAGCTATATTACCTCTGGCCTGTGTGGACACTTGGGTCTATGAGTACATGGTGTTTGTGAGCACAAGCCTGTTTCTCCTCTTTCCTTTCCTTGGAATCACTGCTTCCTATGGTCGGGTCCTTTTTGCTGTGTCTCATATGCGCTCAAGAGAGGGAAGAAAAAAGGCCTTTACCACCTGTTCAACACATTTAACCGTCGTGACCTTTTACTATGCACCTTTTGTCTTCGCTTACCTTAGGCCCAAGAATTTCTGATCCCCTTCAGAAGATAAGATTCTGGCTGTGTTCTACACCATCCTCACTCCCATGCTCAACCCCATCATCTACAGGCTGAGGAATAAGGAAGTCCTGGGTGCTATGTCCAGGGCCTTTGGGATGTTCTCTCCCATGAAAAAGTGATAGCTCAGTCTCTACTATTCTTCCTCTTTTATTCTCTTCAAGCTCACCATACTTAAACAGATTACATTATCCAATGAAAACCTACAACCTTTGGTTGTAGTATGCAAAGGTTTTATGCAACCAAATTTGTTCTGACATATTTAAAGGTATAAATAAGTAATATTATGAATTGATAAATAGTAATAATTTTGAAATTATTAATTCAAGTCTTTAAAACCAAGAATAATACTGACAACATTATGATTCATGATGAATCATCAACATATTAGAAGGTTGTTCACAAGAAATATTATTGTATTTGTTAGTATTTATTTTTATACTGAAATATCATTTCTACATAATTGATATGAAATTAAGAGCGCTGTGATTAAATATTTGTCTTTCATTTTTGTGTTTAAAACCTTTAAACAGCATATTTAGAATAAAATTAATTTTAACTAGACACATATGTATGTTTAATGTTCATATGAGTTAATGATCTGAAGTATTAGAACACTAAGGAATAGAGAAAACATAAAATGATTTATTAATCACACACACACACAGCATTAAAAGATAACACTTTCCTTGAAGTAGAATGGGTAGCCTCAGAAAGATGGCAATTCCCCAAAACTGTTATTGAAACTTATCTCTACATTAGTGTATGCTGTAGAAGTAAACACAGTCCTTGCAGAAGATAGTATTCTAAACTCTGGATCTTCTGTATTTCCTTCTACTAGGTCCTTTAGGAAAATTTTAAAGTGGTATCATACCTATAAGTTGTGAAATCAGGATATTCACAGGACTATTTCCAGGTTTGTTGTACTAAGCAGTGGCCAGGATATAAGTCTAACCTAAATGCTCATCAATAAAAAATTGCCAAGAATGTGGGGACATATACTTCATAGAATCCTATTATATCTCTAGAAAGAATTAAATTCCTGCATTTGTGTTATTATGAATGAACCTGGAGAACATTATGTTAAATTAAATTAACCATGCCTCCTCCCACACAACCACTGCAAAATGTTGCTGGTATGTGAGGTATAAAGTGAGCAGACCTCATAGAATTGATAATAGAAGTCACCAACGTCAGATGAGAGTATGGTTATATGGGAAGAGAGGAAGTGAATGTTCAAAATTACATGTAGGAGGAATTAGTTCGGATGTTGTGTGGCACAGTAGGATAAACATAGTTACAAATATTGCATATGGGGCTGGGTATGTGGATTAGTGGCAGCGTGCTTGCCTACCATACATGAAACCCTGGTTTTGATTCCTCACTACCACATATACAGAAAAAGCCAGAAGTGGAGCTGTGACTCAAGTGTTAGAATGCTAGACTTGAGCAAAAGCAGCACAGGGTCAATGTCTATTCCCTGAGTTCAAGCCCCAAGACGAGCAAAAAAATTCATAATAAGAGAGAAATTATTTATCTGTTGATAAGAAGAATAGGATTTTGAACATAAGCAAATGAAATAACTGTAAAATTCTTATGTGGTTGATTTTATTCAATCATTCCTCCATGTCTATATGTATTAAAACCTGATTGCAATGCTCTAGGGACAGCAGCTATGTGTTAATGAAACTTAAGTATGTAAATAGTACATAATATATTTTTGTAGTATAGAAGATTTGTATGGTAGATAGAAGCAGCAAGCAAAATGAACATTCTGGACTGGTATTCAGGGTTTCACTGCTCTTTTTCCCACAGTGGCATTTTCATCATAATTGAAAGGCGACATCCAACCTTGACTAAGAATATATTGAGATTATCTAACAGATATTTTTTCTCATTTTGAAAATAATGGTGAAATTAAATTTTGCCACTATATGAATTATTCATATTTATTTATACATTTAAAACTTCAATGTCATCTAGTTTTACACAAGATATTTATTTTAGAGGGAGGCTTATACAAAATGTAAGCTGAAAGTTAAAACACGAATTTGACCTCACCTGTGTCAAAGTTCAATGCTTTTGTACCTAATGTACTTAACATAATCTCTGCTGTAACAGAGATTTAATCATTTTATTCCACAATCTATTCTCCTTGCTGTCTTCACAATTTTTACCATATATATGTGTATATATATATATATATATATATATATATATATATATACAGTATATATTCATACACAATTTTTTTTTTTTTTTGGCCAGTCCTGGGGCTTGGACTCAGGGCCTGAGCACTGTCCCTGGCTTCTTCCCGCTCAAGGCTAGCACTCTGCCACTTGAGCCACAGCGCCGCTTCTGGCCGTTTTCTGTATATGTGGTGCTGGGGAATCGAACCTAGGGCCTCGTGTATCCGAGGCAGGCACTCGTGCCACTAGGCTGTATCCCCAGCCCCACAATTTTTTAAATGTTCATTCAATATGCTACCCAGTCCAATGCTTAAGCATTAAGATTATTCTAGAATTCTAGAGTTCTAACCTCTTGACCCTTCATTCAATCACTATCTAAACAGCTGAGGCCATTTCTAAGTCCAAGAAGACTTGGTGTCCATCTATTATGAATTCTCATTAACATTGAACCTTTTTAGGACATTTTCACTTAGAAAAGAATGAATCTTTTCTTTGAATATGATCTTTTGAATAATCACAGACCCATGGAATTTTTTCTGCCATTGAGTTCATCACTCCATTCTTTTTTTTTTTTAACCATGCAATATTTTTTCTTTTTCTTTACTGTCAAAGTGAAGGGGTTACAGTTTCATATGTAAAGCAAATGCATTTCTTATCCAATTTGTTACCTCCTCCCTCGTTTTCCCCCTGCCTCCCCCCTTCCAGTTTCCTACCCCCTCCCCATGGATTATATAGTTGGTTTACACCATTGATTTTGTAAGTATCATTATTGAAATAGTTTGTATTTTTCTTCTTTGTCTCTCAATTTTGGTATTCCCTTTCCCTTCCCTAGTTCCAATACATGTATATACAGTATCTGGAATACTAAGATTAGTTACTGTGATAGCAATATCTTGCAAGATAAATAGGCCATACAATGGACAAAAGTCTCATATCTAAAATATATGTAGAACTCAAAAAAATTAATTCCACCAAAACAAATCCTCAAAGTACCAATGCCCCCTGCAACAAATAGCTAAAGACCTAAAAAGAGACTTCTCTGAAAAGGAAATGAGAATGGCCAAGAATCACAAGAAGAAGTGCTCAATATCACTGGCCATAAAAGAAATGAAAATCAAAACAACACTGAGATTCCACCTCACCCCAGTAAGAATGTCCATTATCAGGAAAACTAATAATAAACACTGGAGGGGATGTGGCCAAAAGGGCACTCTACTACATTGTTGTTGGGAATGTAAACTTGTTCAACTACTCTGGAAAAAAGTATGGAGGTTCCTCATGAGGTTAAACATAGAGCACCCCTAAGACCCAGCAGTCCCACTTTTGGGCATCTACCCAAAAGATTACAAACAAGACCACACTAAAGCCACAAGCACAGCTATGTTCATTGCAGAACAATTTGCCATTACAATATAGAAACAAGTGAGATGCCCCTTAGTAGCTGAGTAGATCAAAAAAATATGCTACATATACACAATGGAATTTTATGCCTCTATCAGAAAGAATGACATTGCCCCATTCGTATGGAAATGGAAGGACTTGGAAAAAAATTATACTAAGTAAAGTGAGCCGGACCCAAAGAAACATGAACTCTACGGTTTCCCTCATAGAAAAAAATTAATAGATGTTTAGGCTAGTCATAGCGGAAGATCACAATAGTCCAATAGCTATGCCCTTATGGACGCATAAGATGATGCAAAGTGAAATGAACTCTTCTTATGGAAACAAGTGTTATATCATTGTTGTAATTATTTTCAACATACCACGTGAAACCATAGCTTTTTTTTAATTGATGATCTTCTTGTATCCCCTTCCTGTGGTTGTCCCTGTACTATCACTATGTCTCATCTGAGTATCCTGGATACTGTATTAGAACTAGGAAAGGGAAAGGGAATACCAAATTCGAGAGACAAAGGATAACAACACAAACGATCCAAAAGCAATACTTACAAAACTATTTGGTGTAAACCACCTATACACCTGATTGGGGGGGAAGGAAAGGGAGGGTGGCAGTGAAAAAATGAGGGAGGAGTTAACAAGTTGAACAAGAATTGTACTCACTCCCTCTCTTATGAAATTGTAAAGCCTCTGTACTTCACATTGACAATAAAGGGGGGAAAAAGACTGCTGACTTAAAATAAAGTTTGTGGACAAATGTTTTCTTATCTCCAGTTATGGTTTCTCAGAACTTCAAATTTGAAGTATCATGAAATTTTCCACTCTCATCCATTTTAAATCATTGTAAGAATAGTCAAAATAAGCCCCCTCAACAAATGGCGAAAGACCTAAAAAGAGACTTCTCTGACAAAGAAATGAGAATGGCCAAGAGACATATGAAAAAGTGCTCTATATCACTGGCCATAAAAGAAATACAAATCAAAACAACATTGAGATTTCACTTCCCCCCAGTAATAATATCCTTTATCAAGAAAACTAACAATAATAAATGTTAGAGGGGATGTGGCTGAAAGGAACCCTACTTTATTGTTGGTGGGAATGTAAATTGGTTCAGCCACTCTGGAAAACGGTATGAAGATTCTTCAGAAGGCTAAACATAGAGCTCCCCTATGACCCAGCAGCCCCACTTTTGGGCATCTACCCAAAAGACCACAAACAAGAACACACTAAAGCCACCAGCACAACAATGTTCATCGCAGCACAATTTGTCATAGCTAGAATATGGAACCAACCCAGATGCCCCTCAGTAGACAAATAGATAAGGAAAATGTGGTACATATACAGAATGAAATTTTATGCCTCTATCAGAAAGAATGACATGGGTCCATTCTTAAGGAAATGGAAGGACTTGGAAATAAGTTATATTAAGTGAAGTGAGCCAGACCCAAAGAAATATGGACTCTATGGTCTCCCTCATAGGGAATAATTAGCACAGGTTTAGGCTAGTCACAGCAGAGGATCACAAGAGCCTAATAGCTATGCTGTTAAGAATGAATAAGATGATGCTAAGTGAAATGAACTCCATGTTATGAAAGAAAATGAGTGTTATATTACTGTTGTAATTACTTTCAACATGCCATGTGAAACCATACGTTCTATTGTTGATGATCCTCTTGTATCCCCTTCCTGTGGTTGTACCTATCACTGTATCTCATCTGAGTGCAATGGATACTGTATATACTGGTATTATTACTAGGGAAGTGAAAGGGAAAACCAAAATCAAGAGACAAAGGATAAAAAGACAAATGACTCCAAAAGCAGTACTTGCCAAACCACTTGGTATAAACCAACTGAACAACTCATGGGGGGAGAGGGAAAGGGAGGGAGGGGGCAATGAGGGAGGAGGTAACAAACAGTACAAGAAATGTACCCAAGAACTAACGCATGAAACTGTAACCTTTCTGTACATCATTTTGACAATAAATAAGAAAAAAACCAACCAATCATTTCTATAGAAAGTAAAAAAAAAAAAATCAACGTAAGTGTTGCAGTTGCTATAATCAAAATATCATTGTAATTCCTTGGAATCTATGCTCACTAGCAAAGACTCTAAATATATACTTTATCTCCCTTTAACATTAGGTAACATAGAAGCACAAAGCAGCTATAAAATGTCATAATAACCAATAAAATAATAAACAACTGTCTGTGGGAATGCAGCAGGTAAGATATAGGAAGAAAATTTTCTTTTCTTCTCATTTTGTTTTCATTGACTATTACGTAGTTTTCTTTATTTCAATAAATAAAACTGAATAGCACAAGTATAACCATAGCTGAGCTAGAAATAATGAATATATTACTTCTTTTTTCAATATCTTAAGTTTGTTTTCCAAAGGAACAGTTGTGACACAGCCTCACACTCCAACCCAAACAATAGGAAAGCAGAACTACACAGCAGGGGGAGCATCAGCCTCTTCTCCAGTGTCCATGCACTCTGACTTGTCCAGGCAGTGGGAATAGACAAGGGTTCTGGAGAAGCTGGAGCTGCTCAGATTGAATTGAGTGATATCCTAATGGAATGAAGCTTTACTAGATCGTTACAAAATGGAGCACTCTGCAAAAAGAAAGAGCTTTCTTGGTTTATAAAGTACATTGTTTATCAGAAAAGAACAAAGCACTTGACGTTATATTTTTCTTGAAAGAAATCATTGGGTTTTTTTTCTTTGTTTTTTTTTTTTTTTGGCCAGTCCTGGGGCTTGGACTCAGGGCCTGAGCACTGTCCCTGCTTCTTTTTGCTCAAGGCTAGCACTCTGCCACTTGAGCCATAGCACCACTTCTGGCCATTTTCTGTATATGTGGTGCTGGGGAATTGAACCCAGGGCCTCATGTATAGGAGGAAAGCACTCTTGCCACTAGGCCATATCCCCAGCCCCAAGAAATCATTTTTAATAGGAATAAAGAAGGAAAAAATGAAGGAGGAAAGAAAGCTTTATGTTCTGAAAGTGAAGTACTTCAAAAAGCAAAAGGGAAGTTATTTTTTGGAAAGTGGTTTGATTTATTAGAAATGAAACAAAATGCTTATGAGAGATGCAAGGAGAAAGCAAGCACTTAATTCAAGAAAGCACCTTCCAAGGAAAGGAAGAAAAAAGAAAAGAAAAAAGTAAACTGTAAAGGTGCTTTTAAAAGAAATACAGCTTTTGGTTGAGTGAAAGGATGCTCTATGAAAGACAAGAAGTGAAGGGGATTCAATTAAAAGGAAAAACACTTTGTTTAGAATGGGCTTTGACTTACTAATAAAGGAAAGGCATTCTAAACTTTGAAAATCTAAGCAAACACTCTGCATAGGAAGAGTGACAGAAAAGCATTATGAAAGGAAAGGAAGCACTTTGTTGAGGAGATATGAAATTACTTGGTTTAGAGAGAAGACAACAAAGGCTAGAGTAGATTGTGACATGAGAAAGAGATACTGTGGAATATATGTTATTAAATTTGGCTCAATGGCCAGGGTCATAGTTTTGAATTTTCTCCAGCCTTAATACTGTGTTCTGTTACACCTAATTAATCTTTGATAAAGGGGATAAAACAATAGTTTGGAAGAAAGATAGCCTCTTTAACAAATTGTGCTGGAAAAACTGGCTCAACACATGCAACAAACTAAAACTAGATCCTTATATATCACCCTGCACCAAAATCAATTCCAAATGGATTAAAGACCTCGAAATCAAAACAGACACCCTGAAAACACTAAAGGAAGAAGTAGGAGAAACACTTGGGCTCCTTGGCACAGGACAGACCTTCCTGAACAAAGACCAAGAAAGGCTACAAATCAAAGAAAGGTTGGACAAATGGGACTGCATCAAACTGCAGAGCTTGTGCACTGCAAAGGACATAGCTTGCAAGATAAACAGAAAGCCCACAGACTGGGAGAAGATCTTTACCGGCCATTCAAAGGACAAAGGCCTCATATCTAAAATATATGCAGAACTAAAAAAATTACCTTCTTCCAAAACAAAACCGCAAAGAACTAATAGCCCACTCATCAAGTGGGCTAAAGACCTACAAAGAGACTTCTCTGATGAGGAAATGAGAATGGCCAAGAGACATATGAAAAAGTGCTCTACATCACTGGCCATAAAGGAAATGCAAATCAAAACAACACTGAGATTCCATATCACCCCAGTAAGAATGTCATATATCAAGAAAACTAACAATAATAGTTGTTGGAGGGGATGTGGCCAAAAGGGAACCCTACTTCATTGTTGGTGGGAATGTAAACTGGTTCAGCCACTCTGGCAAGCAGTATGGAGATTCCTCAGAAGGCTAAATATAGAACTCCCCTATGACACAGCAACCTCACTTTTGGGTATTTATCCAAAAAACCACAAACAAAATCACAATAAAGCCACCATCACAACAATGTTCTTTGCAGCGCAATTTGTCATAGCGAGAATCTGGAACCAACCCACATGCCCCTTCGTAGACGAATGGATCAGGAAAATGTGGTACATATACACAATGGAATTTTATGCCTCTATCAGAAAGAATGACATTGCCCCATTTGTAAGGAAATGGAAGGACTTGGAAAAAATTATACTAAGTGAAGTGAGCCACACCCAAAGAAACATGGACTCTATGGTCTCCCTTATTGGGAATAATTAGCACAGGTTTAGGCAAGTCACACCAGAGGATCACAAGAGCCCAATAGCTATACCCTTATGATCACATAAGATGATGCTAAGTGAAATGAACTCCATTTTATGGAAAGGATTGTTATATCACAGTTGTAACTACTTTCAACATCCCATGAGTATCTGTAGTTTCTACTATTGATGATGTTCGTGTATCACCTTCTTGTGATTGTATCTACACTATCTCTGTAATCTTATCTGAGTGAATGGGAAACAGTGTGTACTGGTATTAGAATTAGGAAATTCAAAGGGAATACCAAAATTGAGAGACAAAGGGTAAAATAAGAGACACAACAACAAAAGCAATACTTGCAAAACTGTTTGGTGTAAGTGAACTGAACACCTCAGGGAGGGAAAGGAGGAGGGGGGAGGGGGTTATGAGGGATAAGGTAACAAACAGTACAAGAAAAGTATCCAATGCCTAACGTATGAAACTGTAACCTCTCTGTACATCAGTTTTATAATAAAAACTTAAAAAAAATACTGTGTTCTGTTACGGATGAGATATGGTAAGAATGGTAAGAGCCCTGCTAGGTTCATGTGCATGATGTTGTATAGATTAGTGCAACAGGTAAGCACTCTTCACTGAAGGAGACATTGAATTTATACATAAAAGACTCAGAACAAGAATCACTCAGAACTGCCTCTGAAAACTAACTAGAAAGTACAGAGGAATTTGTTCCTGATATCAGTTTTGCCATGATTTGTCTGAACACACAGATATATTTTGTACATAAGGCTAACAGTTAGGTCATCATCTCTGAAATGAGGGAAATTAATGAATATTACCTAATACTTCTGACAAATCTTAAATCCTGTTTCAGCAGGCAAGACATAGGTATTGGGCCTAAATGGGTACCAAGTGAGTTCCCACTTGTGGATTAAAAATTAGGAAATATGTTTATTTACAGATCCTCAAGGTTAGTTGAAATAACTGAGAGTTTGGTCTCGGTGGACTTGTACAAGAGGGATCAGCTAGAAAAAAAAGAGGAAGATCAAAGGCATAATCATGTTACATTCAGAATATAAAATAGAAAGCCTTGTCTTTCTGTCATCTGTTTAGAGAATTAAGTGAGAAAGGCCATATTTTGTTTTCAGTTTACTAACAGTGATAAATAAATAATATTATTTGAAGACTGGCACCAGTAGGTCATGCTTACAATCCTAGCTACTCAGGAAGCTGAGATCTGAGGTTCAAGGTTCAAAGCCAACCCAGACTGACAAATCTGAGAAACTCTTCTCTCCAAAAAGTAGCAAAAAGCCTGCAGTGAAGATGGGCTTCAAGTGGCAGACTGCCAGTCTTGAGTGTAAAATAAAAACAAGAGTCCAAAGCCCTCAATTCAACCACCAGCGCCAGCACATTAAAAAAAATAATAAAACACCAATGACAAAGATTAATTTTCCAAAAGATATCCACATTTTCCATGTGAATAATAATCTTCATTTAGTTTTTGGCTTATATTTGGCTCAATGGGTAGATATGTTGAAAGCCTACCTAGTCCAGAAACAAAGGAGAAATGAGTGATATTTCCCTCTTGTATTTTTAAATAGGTCTTTGTTTTTGCTATGCCTCAGTGGTTTCTCAAGAAAAGACATTTTCGGTTCTAATACTAATGTAGTCCTCAGCTCTTCTTACTTGGCTAGTGTCTGCTAAGTGCTCCTCTTCACGACTCTCTTCTCACTCAGACATCAGTAAGAGTTTTGCCACTATGAGTGAGAGCAAGTTGAAGTTCTTGATAACATATCTCCCACAAAATACAATTTAAGTTCCCTCTTAACAAATGTCCCTACAACTTGTCCTTCACTCGCATTTCATGATAATGTTTTCATGAAATGAAGAGGCTTTACATAAAGGATTTTACCTGATTCCTCACTGTGACTGGAATACACCTTAAGAGATCTTTTAAGATAGAAGCTCCATGCAGTGTGCATTGGACTATCATTTATGACCATTATCCCTACCTTTTACCTTATATTATGGATCACTACACAGTATCACATTACATGTTTTAGCTTATAATTCTGATATCTGAATCACCTTCTTAATATGCACTAAACATCTCTCATATATTTTAATGATTGATGAATCACAGTGTATGGCAATACGTACAAAACAGATGCAATGTATTTTGCAAGAATAAAACCATAATAATGGTGATCATAGTTTTATTTATTTTATTTTTATTAATTAAATTTTGTTGACAAGGTGTTGTGCAAAAGGGTACAGTTACATAATAGGGCAGTGTGCACATTTCTTGTGGTATCTTACACCCTCATTTTTCTTTCCCTTCCCTAGATAAGGAAGGCATATATACAATATCCAGTGTACCAAAATCATATGCAGTAGCCACGTGGCGTACACCAAAGGAAATTCACCTACAACTTTCAATATTACGTCAACAATAGAGTTTGCTTATCCTTATCTTATATGATCATATATATATATATATATATATATATATATATATATATCTGTTGAGCTATTGTGATCCATTGAGAGGTCTATTTTAGATCTTTTTATGTTTAGTAGTTGTTTGGATTTAGATACATAATATAAGGTTTCTGACCCAAACCTGTGGAAATACCATTTGAAAAGAAGTTTTTTGTTTGGCAGACCTGGTCTCTACTGTCTACCCACCCCACCCCACCCCTGACCCTAACAGTCATATATCAAGGAGACCATGCGCCTTTGTGTTCTAGGCTTGTCTTGCTCAACATTATTTGTTCAAGTTCTGACATTTCCCTGCGAATACCAATATTTTATCATTTCTTTTTTTTTGTTTGTTTGGTTTTGGTTTTTTTGTTTTTAAATTACTTTTTAAATTTAATTTATTTATTAATTGAACACAATTTTTTTGACAAGATGTTGTGCAAAAAGGGTACAGTTACATAGTAGGGCAGTGTGTACATTTCTTGTGATATCTTACTTCCTGTTTTTCTTTCCCTTCTCTAGGTCAGGTAGACATATATATAATATACAATGTATTAAGAACATATACAGTACCCACGTGGCCAAGCCCAAGAAAATTCGCCTAGGGCTTTAAATGTAATGTCGATATTAGACATTTCTAATCACTATGTAGTATTCCATTGTGTATAAGTACAACATGTTTTGGATTCATTCATCTGTAGAGGGGCATCTGGGTTGTTTCCATATTTTGACTATTGTGAATTGTGCAGCAATAAACATGGATGTGCAGATGTCTTTTTCATATCCTGAGACCTATTGTTCAGGATAGATGCCTAGGAGTGGTATGGCTGAGTCATAGGGTATGTCTATACTGAGCTTTTTGAGGAACCCCCATACTGTTCTCCAAAGTGGTAGTACTACTTTTACTCCCACCAACAGTGGAGAAGGGTTCCTCTTTCCCCGCATCCCCCCAGCATCTGTTGTTGCCTGAGCATAGTTTTATTTTTATATGTTCGTATATCTGTCTTTTTTTGCGAGTTCAGGGAGAATGGGATGTCTGTGCTCCCTTATTCTCTTTATGTCACACTCGAAAGGCATCTGCCACTTTACCACATTTACATGTTTCATTGTTATTTTGTGCTAATCAGACAGCTATAGAAGTATATATAGGTATATATAAAAGTATGCTGTATATACTGTATACTGTATATACAACACCACTATATATCATATAATACATAATATTAATAGTTAACAACATATAGCACATTATATATATAATTGTCATATAATTATACACTATTATATTAGAAGTGTATATAATATATATTGCATGTGATACATACTGTATACAGCATATGTAGTATATATGTACATTTATTCTCACTATTAGCTCACTCTGTTCCATCTGATACTCAATCTTATTATAGACAATTCTACTTATCTATTATTTATTTACTTTTGCTCTTTTTGTATCATATAGTATTTATACCAAAGCTTTTGCCAAAGCAACTCAAATGTACACATATTACCACTTATTCATATTCATCTTATTTATTGCACTCATTTTCCTTGTATTAGCACTTAACAGTCATAAAAATGCTAGGTGATTTAAGTGACTCTACGGGAATAATAGCAATGAACTAGTAACTACTTTTCTTCATTGAAGAAAATTAAATAATGTAGTATCACTATACAAATTAGTCTACAGTAGTTTATGACATCTGAATTTATTTAAACCAGAAAATTATATATATTATATTATGATATAACATATAATAATGTCGGGAGCCGAGCTAGCAGCTAAGCTCCTTCTGACCTCTGGCTGTGCCTATGTCGGGAGCCAAACTTGCAGCTAGATTCATTCTCACCTCTGGCTGTGCTGTTATCGCCAGGATATGCTAGATGCAAGGACCTTTGTTCACAGCCACTATCCGGAATTGCTTTGCTATGTCCACACCTTGCTATGTCTGCTGGAGTAGATTCCTATGTTAATCAACCTTATCCTGAGTTTACTGTAATCAATGTTGCAAACTTCAAAGCCTCTTTTGTGTTCTTGAATTTTAACAACCCTATGCTATTCCCTGGTTCCAAAACTGCATATAAGCTGGATTTAAGAATAAACTTGGCTGCAGTCTTGAGTTACAATCTCGAGGTGCAGACCTCCTGAACCCCATCTTTTGTCTCTTGTCTTCTTTTTTCTCTCATCTATCTTTTTCTTTAGTCCTTGCCCCCTCAATCAGGACTCCCTCTTCACTGCCGGCTGGCTCGGCAGGTAATAAATATATAATTATCTGGGTTATAGAAAGAGAGAGAGAAAGAAAATTGCTTTTCACACTTATGATGATAGAATATGGTAATTCTCTTTGATTTAATTAATTCTCTATTGTCTTCTGATTTTATGCTTAAATGTTTAAGAGCACTACAGGCATATGTTTTCATGGAGAAATGGAATCAAACTTCCAGCGATTTCATCCTGTTGGGGCTGTTGCCCTCAAAGCAAACGGGCCTCCTTATCATGAGCCTTTTCCTCATGTGATCTTTGTTGCTGTGTGTGGGAACTCGACAATGATTTGTTTCATATGTGTAGATAACCATCTCCGCACTCCCATGTATTTTCTCCTCAGCCAGCTTTCCCTCATGGATCTGATTACATCTCCACCACTGTCCCCAAGATGGTGTTCAATTTCCTCTCTGGCCAGAAGAGCATCTCCTTTGTGGGATGTGGAATGCAAATCTTCTTATTTGTGACCTTAGCAGCTTCTGAAGGCTTACTACTGGCCTCCATGGCCTATGACCGGTTTGTGGCCATCTGCCACCCCCTCCACTACCCCATCCGCATGAGTAAAAGGATTTGTGTGAAGATGATCACAGGATCTAGGATGCTGGGCTCCATCAACTCTTTGGAACACACAGTCTATGCCCTTTATATTCCATACTGCAGCTCTAGAGCCATTAAGCATTTCTTCTGCGATGTCCCTGCCATGTTACCTCTGGCCTGTGTGGACACCTGGGTGTGTGAGTACATGGTGTTTGTGAGCACAAGCCTGTTTCTCCTCTTTCCTTTCCTTGGAATCACTGCTTCCTATGGTCGGGTCCTTTTTGCTGTGTCCCATCCCATATGCGCTCAAAAGAGAGAAGGAAAAAGGCCTTTACCACCTGTTCAACACATTTAACCGTGGTGACCTTGTACTATGAACCTTTTGTCTACACTTATCTCTGTCCTAAGAATCTCCAATCCCCTTCAGCAGATAAGATTCTGGCTGTTTTCTACAGCATTCTCACTCCCATGCTCAACCCCATTATTTACAGCCTAAGGAATACGGAAGTCCTGGGGGGCCATGAAAAGGGTGCTTGGAATTTTCTCTTGCACTAGAAAATCAGTTCAGTTATAACTACTCATTATTTTTCTATTCTCTTTACACTCATTGAACTCCATATGGCATATTATCCAATCAAACGTACTAAAGACAGATAAGTAACCAATAATATTCTAATGACATGTTTAAAAGTACAATTAAATAATATATTGAATTACTAAATAATAAAATTACAATTAATTCAAATTATAAAAACCAATAATATTGACGTTACAATTAGTGGTATGTAATCAACCTATTATGTAAGGTTGCGCATAATAAGACTTTTGTGCATATTAATACGTTTTTATGTGCTATTTAATTCCAATGTAATGATATTTACTTTTGTAATATAGTGTGTTTTTAATATTTACATATCATTTCTGTATACTTGATATGAAATTAGCAGTGCTGTACTTAAATATTTTGCTTTCATTTTGCATTTCAAACCTCTAAATATAACATATTTAGAGCACAATTAATTTTCTGCTACAGTCATCTATGTCCACTATCCAAATGGTTTCATTTTCAGAAGCATCAGGGCACTAGGAATAGAGAAATTATAAGATGTTTTAACAAGTACACACACACACATGCACACATGCACACACACACACACACACACTTTACATCACATCACATTAACAGATGACATTTTCCCCAGAGTTACAATGAGTGTCCTGTAGTTCTGGCAACCCCCCCACTTGGTCCTGAAGGCAAACCTATGAGGTATCTTCATACCTGTAAGGAGTGAAATCCAAAATGTTTATAAGACATATTTCCTATTTTTATTTAAACATGCCACTACACAGTGACCAGGATATAATGCCAACCTAAATGCCCATGAAGAGAAGAATGCATGAATAATATTGGAGCATATACTCTATGGAATGCTATTATACCACTAGAAAGAATGAAATTCCTGCGTTTATGTTTTCATCATTAAACATGGAGAGAATTATGTTAAAAAGATTACCCCCACAAGCACTGCAAGTTACTGCTGGTATGTGAAATATGATGAGCTGATCTCATAAAATTAATAATAGAATCAAAGTAACTAGAATAATATAGTAGGGTGATGTGGGGCAGGAGAGGAAGTCAATATATAATGCTATATGGAGACAGAAAGAATTTAATTCTGATGCAGTGTGGCTCACTAGGATGAACATAGTTAACTGTAATGCACCATGTCTCAATCGAAACAATAGTATTTTGAACATGCTTAAATGAAAGCAAGTTAAAAATTATTATGTAATGGATTTGATTTCATCATTATACCATATCCATATATATATTAAAACATCATCAGATTGAAATGTCATATGCATATTTGTTATAAGTTAATTAAAATTTAAATATACAAATGACACAAAATATAGACTTGTGATATCGAAGATACACATGGTAGGAGGAGAAGCACTGAGCAAAATGGATATCCTAAACTCGAATTAAAGTATTTACTACACTGTTTTTTTCAGCATTTACATCATCATTGCAAGTGACAGGTGATATTCATCCTTGTCTAAGATTATGCTAATAGAGATTATTTGACAGGGCTTTTCAGATATCAATACCAGCACTAATATTAAATTTGGGCAATATAAGAAACATTCATATTCATTTATACATTTATATTTGTAATGTTTTTAAATAATATTGCAATACATTTAAAGGAAGTTTATAAGGTAAAACAAAGGTAAAACAGAGATTTGAACTTAGCTGTGATGAAGTTCTATTACCTTATATGGACTTAAAATCTTCACTATAACAGAGATTGGTTATATTACTCCACAATGCATGATTTCTTGTTGGATTCACAATAGCATCTATAGCTTCATAGGAAATTGTTTTAAATGTTCATTCAATATTCTACCCAGTCCAGTATTTAAATGTCAAGATATTTCTAGATTTTTAACCTCTAGACCTTTCATTTGCTTATCATCTGAAACACTGGGCCCATTTCCTAGTTCTAGAAACTTCTTATGCTATCTCTTATTTTACTTTCCATTGTACCTGCTTATGAAGTTTGCAAAATTCCATTCCATGTTCTTACATCACAGCTGTCACCTCTTGTTATACACCAGTGGATATCAACAGTTACTGAAACATAGATATGTCTACATAGGTCTGTGCCTATTTGCAAATTAAATGTTATAAAAATAATAGCTAGGATAGTAATATAAGTGGATATTTAGTAACTATAATTTTTAATCTGTTTATGAATAGTTTTTCTTTACCATAACACTATGGTACAGATATTTATTCCACTTTGAGGGAACAATTTGATATTTGAAAGAAAAAAACAAAAACAAAATGGTAATAAAAGGATCATGCCTGTCATCCTAGCTACTCCAGATGCTGAGATCTGAGAAGGAAGGAAGTCCAACCTGGGTAAATAAATCCATGAGATATCCATGGTGACATTTTCCTATCATTTCCTTTCCAATTCTACTTTCTTTTAAAAAGTCTTTATTGAAAAGGTGATGGAAAGGTGGGTTCAGTTAAATAAGTAAGGTAATGAGTATATTTGTTTTAAAACACTGTTATCCCATTCCTCATTCTTATGTTCACTCCTCAATACTTCTCTCTTCAAAACCAAGATATAAAGTTCATTTCCAACCTAGTGTCAAGTAAGTATCTTGTATTAGTTCAATATTTGTCCTTCTGTTTCTGTGATTTCCTTTCCCTTCCACAGATAAAATAAACCTATATAGAGAAAAAGGGTACAGAGAACTGAAACAGAAAGAAAAAGAAAATACTTAAATATAGGACATTACAAGAACCTCTTGTTTCCAATTCTTGCAGTGCATGTTGATACACTTCATTATATATGGCCATATGCACTTAGCAGTTTTGTTATTGAGATCCCCTTTTAAGAATATCATAAACCTATTCCAGTTATTACAAATGAGGGAAACCATGTAACCTAGTTTTCTTTGGGTCTGGCTTACAATTTGTCCAGGCATTTCCATTTCCTCCTGAATGGGGAAAAGTTATTCTTTCTGATGGAAGCACAGAACTCCATTGTGTACCACATCATCTTGATCAATTCATATACTGAGGGGTATCTGGGTTGGTTCCATATTTTATTTTACCATGGTAAATAAGGCTTAAATGCACATGGTTGTGCTGTTATATTTAGTATGGCCTTGTTTGTGGTCATTTGGGTAAATGCCCAGGAGTGGGATTGCAGGATCACAGGGGAGCTCTATGTACAGTTTTCTTTTTTTTTTTGGCCAGTCCTGGGCCTTGGACTCTGGGCCTGAGCACTGTCCCTGGCTTCTTTTTTGCTCAAGGCTAGTACTCTGCCACTTGAGCCACAGTGCCCCCTCTGGCCGTTTTCTGTATATGTGGTGCTGGGGAATTGAACCCAGGGCCTCATGTACACGAGGCAAGCACTCTTGCCACTAGGCCATATTCCCAGCCCCTCTATGTACAGTTTTCTGAGGAACCTCCATACTGCTTTCCAGAGTGTTTGAACAAGTTTGTACTCCCATCAACAGTGTAGGAGGATTAATGGGGTGAAAATGGTAATGTTGCCAAAGGCTATCTACAAATTTAATGCAATATCCATCAAATCTCATATCATTCGTTATGAAATAGAATAAGCAATTCAAAAATTCATATGGAAAAATGAAAGACCCCCAAATAGCACAAACAATGCTTAGCAGGAAGAACAATGATAGAGGAATATTAATACCAAACTTCAAACTGTACCACAATGCTATAGTAATTAAAAAAACAGTGTGGTACTATTTCAAGAACAGGCCTGAGGACAAGTGGAATAGAACTGAAGACCCAGAAATGAATTGGAATAGTTATAGTCACCTTATTTTGTTAAAGGAGACAAAAAAGGATGGAAAAAACACAGCCTCTTCAAAAAATGATGCCAGTAGAATCAGTTAAACAAGTGTGGAAAACTGAAATTAGATCCTTATATAATTTTCTGCACCAGAATCAATTCCAAATGGATCAAAGACCTCAAGGTAAAATCAGACACCCTGAATATATCACAGGAAAGAACAGGGCAAACATTAGGGCTACTTGGCATAGCTCAAAACTTCCTTAATAAAGACCCATAAACACAACAAATCAAAGAAAGTTTGGATAGATTGGATTGCATTAAACTACAGAGTCTAAAGGGCAAAAGACATAGCTTGCAAAATAAATAGAAAGCCCACAGATTGGGTGAAGATATTCACTAGCCATACAACAATGGCCTCATATCTAAAATAAAATTAAATCAAAAAATTAAATCCCCCAAAAATAAGTCCCCAAAGAAACTACCACCCCATTAACAAGTGGAATAAAGACTTAAAGAGAGACTTCTCTGAAGAGGAAATAAGAATAGCCAATAGTTACATGATAAAATGCTTGACATCTCCGGCCACAAAAGAGATACAAATCAAAACCACATTGAGGGCTGGGGATATAGCCTAGTGGCAAGAGTGCCTGCCTCGGATACACGAGGCCCTAGGTTCGATTCCCCAGCACCACATATACAGAAAACGGCCAGAAGCGGCGCTGTGGCTCAAGTGGCAGAGTGCTAGCCTTGAGTGGGAAGAAGCCAGGGACAGTGCTCAGGCCCTGAGTCCAAGGCCCAGGACTGGCCAAAAAAAAAAAAAAAAAAAAAGTTAAAAAAAAAAAAAAAACACATTGAGATTCCACATTATCCCAGTTAGAATGGCCATTATAAAGAAATCTATTAACAGATGCTGGTGGGGGTGTGGCCCAAAGGGAAGGCTACTCCAATTTTACTTTCTATTACCAGGAACATCTCACTAAAATCACCACAAAGGAACACAGGAATGGGTGTTTATGACATCAAGGATGAAGTTGACAATGATATGAGGTTTCCAAATTTTTCTCAGCATAGGAAAATATACAATGGGCTACACAGATTAGAAGGATAAATAATAGTTGAAGATGCATATTTTCCTAGTTTATACTAGAATACATGTCATCAGACACCATTTCTACATATGTCAGGTCTTTTATTATACTTTGTAGGCTAGACTGTCCTCTGTTACTTGAACCAGAAGCCATGTTTCAGAACAAACAGAAGATATCCAAACAATATTACTGTTCTTCACGTTTTATTAGGCAAACCAGACATGATTTGCATAGCAATAATTTTTTTGGATTTGTTCCACCACTCGGTTTGTTCAGGTTTATAGTCTGTTGTTAGCTTGTCAAGGAGACTATGCAAACTATTTAAAAATGCCATTGCCTTCCCTTCCTAACAGCATTGATTTTCCAGAATCCATTAATTACTAATACATTTATTAATATACTTAGTTTTATATTTTCATTATAACATTTATTTTGATTTCTATCATTAGCTTGGTTCTGATACAGAATAGAAAATCAATGAAGCTGGTAATGAGTCTCATCACTCTGATCAACCCAAATGAGCCACTATATAACTAATCCTGATGGAAATGAGGATAACCATCTCTGGGATGTTCCTAAGAACACACATATAAAACCAAGCTTTTCCCTAAAAATTGACCAGAAATTGAATAGTGATGTCCAGTAATATATGAATGTACATATTTTAAATAAAGATTAAGATAGATTTTGCTATAAACTTGCAAATATCCCACTAGAGAAAGATTGTGTAGTATGTAAATGTATAATGAATTCATGATTTTATGTATTAATTTCATGTATAAGAAAACTTAGGTTTGAAATTAAAATTATCAGCAAAATTTTAATTATATGCTCAAATTTAATTTCTAGAATTACTCAAACATTTTCTAATATATATACATGGAAACTTCAATATACAAATATTGTCAGAAAAAGTACACAAAGCCATGATTTGCTATTGCTAAATTAAATAATAAAAGTACTAAAATGAAAAAATGATGTAATATGATACAGAGTTTATGTTAAATGAGCAGGTGTAAATTAAATTCCTTTAACTTATGATGAAATTTGCATTACAACTACATTAGAGTTTGATTACTATACTAGTACAAATAGTTATTCAACATCAGAATAATTTACAACAAAGTAAGCACAATGGGAATTGTAGTGAGATTAATAAGAAAATAGAAATAATTAAATCAGTTCAATGTTATCTAGACATGATTTAATTGTCATCTCAAAGAAGAACAGACATAGTGTTGGGAGGACATTATGTCCTTCATAGTTGGAAGGACATAGTGAAATTCTCCAAACTGAGCTAGATAGGAAAAAATACTCTGGTTTCTATAGCATAGTATGATATTGGCTATAGTGATCTCCAGCACTTTTGAAAATAAGGAAAAGTGCATGAATATTCTTACCATATATAAGCGTTTTAGGAAATGTGATTTTCAACTATATTTGATCATTATACGATTAGATCAGGTAGCAATGCTACAACATGAAGTACAAGTATTAGTTGTCAACAATAATAATGTATTAATAGTAGTAGTGGTAGTAGTAATGATAAATTCCTTCAATCTTAATCAGATAAATTCCATCTTTATGAGATTACATACTGACATTATCCAAGCTTACATACCCACTTGTGTACCAATTTAGGATATGTCCATCACAATGGAGAGGGAACATGGCAGGTGCTAAGAATAGTAAATATTTATACTAGGTTGTTGGATACCTTTGTGAAATAATTTTAACACTGAGGTAATAATTTAGGGCAAATTAATTTAAGTACATTCTAAAATGTATCCATTTACAGATACCCTTTTTAAAGAATCTCTGTTATTAGTATTGAACTTCTCAAATCCATCAATAGCCATCTAGTATCTCTATTAAAGAAAGTCTTACATGTGTCTGTATCCTATTTGACTTATTCCTTTCTCCTTATCCTACTAGATTTCTAAAATTATCACTATAGTCCCTACATGTACTGTTATAATAAATTTCCCCTGTAGGACAAGGTCTTCCCAGATAATTTTTCTTGGTAAGTACCAAGGGCAACAAGAGAGATAGAAATCATCAAAAAGACAAAGCCAGTGATGGTGGCTCAAACCTGTAATCCTAGTTACTCAGGAGGCTGGGATGTGAGGATCATGATTTGAAGCCAACCTGGACAGGAAAGTACATGAGACTCACCTCCAATTTACCACTGGAAATCTGGAAATGAAGCTGTGGTTTAAGTGTTAGAGCAATAGATTTTAGTGCACTTACACACTAATAATGAAAACTTGCCTGTGTTATAATTAAGTGGAATGCAATGGAACTCACCGGTCAAGGTTTGCACTTCATCATATTCCCTTATTAGTCATTAATATATACAGAACACATCTCATTTAATATTCTTCTCTCATCACTGCTTATGGTAAAAGAGTCCAATATACAATAGTTACCCCCAAACATGGTCACTTCTCTATCTTAAAAATATGTGGCCTAAATAGATTAATGAAGAGATCCTATATTCTACTGATACTGGATATACACTATGCAATACTTTGCCATGCAACTTCCCCTTTAATTTCCAGGAATACAACAACCTAGCCCATATAAGTGTTTGCACAAAAAAAATCATGAATGTTTAATAGAATTTACTTAAATGGGTTTTTGGCAAGACCAGGTGCTACTCTTAGAGCCTCAATATGGTTTTCATCACAATATGGCTGAGTCCACAGAAACAGAATTGCTGGCTGCATTACTATGTTCCTGCATTCATTGTGGTCCCCCTCCCAACTAGTTAAAAGTACATTATCATAACATAATTTAACTCTGTCAACAAAACCAATAATTGACTCTTGACTCTGGAACTCATTTAGCATTAGAGGAGAAATTGTTCCCGATACTCATTCTGTCTTCTATTTTCAGACAATCAGAAGTGTTTCTTGTATCTCCTTTACCCTTAGGTTTGCAACTTAAAACATGAAGAAATTAAAATAAACATGGCATGAGATTCCTTTCAGTGCTCTGGTTATTACAAGGAATAATGAAGGAATTGTCGTCTTAATCTAACTCTGTGATTGTCTTAGTAAGTTCTTTCTAAGGTCAGAGCTGAATCAACCATTGGATCAGGAAATCAAACTGAAATTGCTGAAGCTCTGGGCTTGTTGATTTGCACATGTGGTATCAATTAATGTGAAAGTAGAAACGTCAAAGACATTATAGTAAAATATTTTCCATATAAATTAGAGGAACTTATCTCTTTAGCCAGTAGAAGTGGGAAAGAGATTTCATTTTCAATTGGACAACCGAATTCCAAGACTATTTTATATAAATGATCCATGTTAAAATAATTCTAGAAAGTTGAAGGTTGAATCTACTTGGTGAGAACAATGGGCATTGCATGACACAACCAGTTCTTTGGAGTTTCTTTTCTTTCTTTCTTTCTTTCTTTCTTTCTTTCTTTCTTTCTTTCTTTCTTTCTTTCTTTCTTTCTTTCTTTCTTTCTTTCCTTCCTTCCTTCCTTCCTTCCTTCCTTCCTTCCTTCCTTCCTTCCTTCCTTCCTTCCTTCCTTCCTTCTTCTTTCTTTCTTTCTTTCTTTCTTTCTTTCTTTCTTTCTTTCTTTCTTTCTTTCTTTCTTTCTTTCTTTCTTTCTTTGTTTCTCTGTTTTCCACCAGTCCTGGGGCTTGGACTCAGGGACTGAGCACTGTCCCTGGCTTCTTTTTGCTCAAGGCTAGCACTCTGCAACTTGAGCCATAGCGCTACTTCTGGCCATTTTCTATATATGTGGTGCTGAGGAATCAAACCCAGGGCTTCACGTGTACAGGCAAGCACTCTTGTCACTAGGCCATATTCCCAGCCCTTTCAAATTTCTCTCTAGGGATTTGCTAGGTAAAGAAGGGATTGTTATATTCAAGGACATTTTCACTGTGATGAGGTTTATATTGTTCAGTGACATCCCTGACATATAATGGGAGCACAGCCGGATTTTAAAGCCTTTTAAAGATTTTAGTGAAATGACAGTGGAAATTATCATGCTTATAAAGCTATTTTTTTACATAAGGTACAAACTCAAGAACTTGGGATAAGGTGAGTCTAAATCAGATTGTTGACCTAAGTTGGTTTGGTGGTAGGTTGAACTAGGGTAAACATTTTGGGAGTTTAGTTTTCCCTTCGTGAAGGATCTCATTATGCTAAGCACAGAAAATACAACTTGGTAACAAATTGAAAAAACTTAAAACTGAACTTAAGATCTGTTATACAACGTGTGTTACTGAAGGTTATTATCTTAATTAGGATACAGAAATTCTCTACATTTGAATCTTCTCAGTCATTAAGGTACAGAGTAAGGAAGGAGACAAAATTCTGAATAACTCACTATGTGCTGCTCAATGAGAGATCATCCATTTCCATGTTCCATGAGTACTGCTGCATTACGGATATTGTGTTAGATGGTGTTTAAATAATTAGTTTACTGGTCTAGTGATGATTATCTATAAGACTTGTTTTAATAGGTACATCACTTGTAACTTTTGCAAAATGAATTGAGATACTTCACTTACCACTAACAATATAATGGCTCTCCAATTGGTCCCACTTTCCAATCTTATAAAGCTTACTAATCATTTCCATTTCTTTAGTGATGTTAAATATATTTCATGTACTTATTTGCCATTGGCCCTGTTATAATAATGGTTACTCCAATCTAGACTACAATAACTACAAAGGGATATATGTTAGAAAGAGGAAAACAGTATATATAAAACTAGTGAAATTTAAATATAGTCTGTACCTGAGTTATGCTATCATATATCAGCACTAGTTTCTCGGTTAGTGACAATATACTATTTGAAGAAACTGGATAAAACTAAACAAGTGCTATCTTATGTTTTCCCGAGTTCTTTGTTTTAATCTATTATTTATTTTTTAATACTTATTTATTGTCAGAATGATGTACAGAGAGGTTACAGTTTCATACGTTAGGCCTTGGGTACATTTCTTGTACTGTTTGTTACCTCGTCCCTCATTCCCCCCTCCCTCCTCCCCCTTCCCTTCTCCCCCCATGATTTGTTCAGTTGGTTTACACCAAATGGTTTTGCAAGGATTGCTTTTGGAGTCATTTGTCTTTTTATCCTTTGTCTCTCCATTTTCATATTCCCTTTCATGTCTCTAGTTCTAATACCAGTATATACAGTATCCAGTGTACTCAGATGAGATACAGTGATAGTGCAGGTACAACCACAGGAAAGGGGTACAAAAGGATCATCAACAAAAGAAACTACAGTTTCACATGGCATGTTGAAAGTAATTACAACAGTGATATAACACTCAGTTCCATAACATGGAGGTCATTTCACTTAGCATCATCTTATGTGTTCATAGGGGCATAGCTATTAGGCTCTTGTGATCCTCTGCTGTGACTAGCCTAAACCTATGCTATTATCCCCTATGAGGGAGACCACAGAGTCCATGTTTCTGGCTCCCTTCACTGAGTGTAATTTCTTCCAAGTCCTTCCATTTCCTTATGAATGGAGAAATGTCATTCTTTCTGATAGAGGCATAAATTCCATTGTGCATATATACCACATTTTCCTGTTTCACAATGAGATACAGTGACATACCAGGAGAACATCAAAGGTTAAAATATACTAATCATACTAAGAGTTGGCAAAGATACATAGCAATTGAAACCCTCATACGTTATCAGAGTCTCAATGGAACATCCACTATGGAGAACTTTGGAAATTTCTTAAAAGTTTAAATGAACACTGAAAAGTCCAGCCATTCCATCCCTAGATATTGACTCAAGTGAAATGAGAGCATATGGCTCTATAATGACTTGAACACAAATATTTACAGTTTTATGAAAACTTGAAACAACCTAAATGACCCCCAACAGGTAAGAGATATAAACAAATTGTGAGATATAAGAGATTTCATTTACATAGTACTTTGGACAAATGCAACGTAATGTATAATGATACAGAGCAGAACCGTGGTTGCCTGGTGCTAGAAGTCAGAGAAGAGCAGTGTGGACAGGGGAAGGAGATTCCAGAGGGTCACATAGAAATGCTTGAGAATGATGACTAATTCCATACTTAAATGGTGCTGTTGGACTTTTAGGTGTAAGTAAGTATATAAAGACAGTTCTTAAACAGCGCACTTGAAATATGCACACTTTGTCATTTCTAAGTTATATCTCAATGAAGCTTTTCTTGCTGCATTCTTTTTTAATGATTATGAAGGGGTTACAGTTACATAAGTAATGTAATGAGAACACATTTTCAACATAGAGTCTTGTGAATATCCCTGATGCATCTGTTCACTCTTTGTCTCACCATTTCTGTGCTTCCCCCTTACACTTCCCAAACCAGTTAAGTTTACAAACAAAAGGTACAGAAAACAAAAGCAATTTGCTACATTCCTAATGGTTAAAAAATTAGCAGGTCTCTTTCCTCATTGTTGGTGAATTTGAACCTACAAGTAAGTTTAAACTCAGTCCTCATGCCTCAATAAAGCTACTTTAAGAAGCAACACTAAAATTATAGTAAAGTCTGGTTAAATCCATATATCACCAAACTGATCATAATTAACAATGCTACCATGTATTGAGTAATCCCGCTGCTCAGGGATTCTCTGAAATCTTTTACGTGTTTAAGAGCATTCAGTCATCACAATAATAACTTTGTGAGGTACGATGGGTTATCAACTTTTACAGACAAGGTGAGTGAAACACACAGAGGTTAGAGAGTGTTCTAAGTAGAAAGTGGCAGTGTGGTATTCTGACACTGTTGAGCAGAGATTGTACTCATAGTATTAGCCATTTGTAAGTGAAAATGGGAGAGGATGTGACAGAGAAGAGATCTAGAATGCTACAGTGAGACATGTTGCTGCTTGGCCAAGCTAATATTTTAAAGCCCCTTTTAGAGAACTATATGATACCTTTTAAATGCTATAAATGACCTTTGATTATTCAGAAAAATCCTTGTTTCAAGGTTGTTGGTTTTTTTTTTTTTCCAACTGAGCAGTATAACTGGTTGTCGACAAAGGAAGCATGAGGAGATCAGGTGAGAATGCTGTTTGTTCACTGTTAGAAGCTATTCTCCCCACTTGTTTATGCATTATTCCTCCCTGCTGCAAATTTAGAAGCAAAATCAAGTGGTTTATTAGGATGCACATTATAGTACTTAAGACTGTTTTTATTTTGTCCAAGAAATGCAACATGGCTCTGAAAAAGCATCAGCTTCTAGACTTGTCAGATAGTTAGCCTTAGTGTTATTGGTGTAACAAACTCTTAGGCCCAGGCCATGTAAACTTGGTCACAAAAATACTCAGTAGACAAGGAATGGTATTAGCTGGAATTATTTTTTGCCTTCACTCCAGATCACTCTACTTTAGAGGAAATGGGACCAAATTACATTTCACCAATTACTTGAGGGATTGATTGTGGAAGTCTGACTTAATGGTATTATATTTCTGATTGACTCCAGAATAGTTTAAATGGCCATTACATCTGGCTGTTGCTTGGTAGCCCATCCCTTAATCCAGTTTGGGACGTCCAAATCCTAATGATGTGATCAAAATTGCACTTCAAGAAATAGGGTGGAATGAGACAGTAATTCAAAGGGTAAAACTGTACTAAATCTATCGAAAAGATGCTATATGAACTGGGGTGTGAGATAAACAGGTTGGAAAGAGAGGAGTCAATGGTTAAGATTTTGTTCAGCATTTAGCCAGCAGTGATGAAGAGCTTGAAGTCATCAATATCTAAGTGTTTGTGCCTGGAATCTGCACATTTCTGATTTTTCTTATTTTCTCTAGAGAAAGAATTAGGAGTTAATGTGGGATGAGTGGGAGACTGCTTTTTTTTTTTCAGATCAAACAAATGGCTTCATTTTCAAGCTTAGTAAACATCCACCCACTCTTCTGCGAGTCTTCCTTAGCTCAGTAAAAAAGAAAAATCTCCCTCAAGTGTAACCGCATTGTTGCTACTGATTTATTATGTAATTACTAAAGCTGAGTATACTTATTTGTGAGTGAGGTTCAAATTGACCAACAATGAAAAAAAATACCTGCGTTTCTTTTTAACCATTAAGAATCATCCCCTGTTGTCACTGTATTTGATTTTTGCAAGGTGCGTATTGTGTATATGTTTGCCTGAATTAGGTAAGGAAACAAAGGGTAAAAGGTGAACCAAGACAACAGCAATACTTACAAGACAATATGTTGAAAACTAACTGTACAATTTGAGGCACAGTGTGGGGGGAGGTGTTGGAATTGTGGAGGAGGGAAAAGAAGGTGTTAGAAAAATGTGGGAGGAGGTAACAAGTTTGACAAGAAACATACTCACTACTTTATGTATATTAGTGTAACCCTTCTGTATATCACCGTGACAATATTTTTTTTTTTTTTTACAAAAGCTTACTAATGAATCCCATAGCCAGATAAACAGAAAGGCCAGTATTACATAATTTACATTACAGGAGTTATATCATCCAAGTAAGCATGTAACCAAGAGGGTGATTGTTGATTTAAATCCAGCATATTAACTCAGGTCCATACTCAATAAATAAAGTTGCTAGGTATGAATGGAATAGACCTTCAACTATAACAGTAGTGTCTCAGATTAGTATATTTTTACTTCCAAGTTATACAGAATCCCGATAGTAACTAATGTCCTGTATTGATCCTAAAGTGAACATTTTCTATTTTGGAAATGAAATATTTATTTTAGCAACTATCATTCAAAAATCTATGTGATTAACACTTGGCTAATGTCTGTAGGTAGATAAGGTGAAGACTGAGTATGGGTTAGACAGTATTCTAAGGAATTAGAATCAAGATAATCACATACACTATCTTATTCCCAAACAGATCGCCAACTGTCCTAATGGGCTAGGCCAGTGTAGTGCCCAGGATATGTGACTTGGGTTTATAAGCACAGCATAGTCGCTGCTGGCTTTATTCCTTTCCAACTTGTGTACTCCTTGTGCTCCCACATACTATTCATAAAAGCAGCCTCAGAACAAGGTTCACCTCCAGATCGATGTCTCATCTCACACAGAACCAAACCAAAATCCTCCTTCTATCCTACCCAAATGTCCCTATATTCTATCCTCTACATTCTCTAGTCATTGCTTTTGTCCTCGAGAATTATACAGGCTTTCCATGCAGGTTCTTTTCTATGTTCAACACTCATAATTTTATTCATAATAATAAAAATGTTATGAAACTTTATTTGATTGAAATTACTTCATACAAATAAATGACTTTTATTATAATGGTATTGACAAATTGATCACCTAAGATGACTACCCAAATAAGGACCCCTGACAGGCTATGGCTTCAGGACTTCTTTCAGCAGAGAAACACATACATGAAAAGCCAGAAATCTCATACTTATGATGAGATAAGGAAAGGCAGGGACCTTGTATTGGAAGCTCGATGACACCATTTGTAAGCTTAGTGTTATAAGAAAAGAAATACAACTTTCAATTGGGTAGGGTAACACAGATGCATAGAGTGGTGGTAAAGTACCATAGTATAGAAAAAAAAATTCTGAACACATTTGGCAGTTTGTTCACACATGTAAGGATAGCTAGCTCCTCAGGAGGCTGAGATCTTAGAATTGCAGTTTGTCACTAGTCTATGCAGACAACTACTTGAAACACTTATATCCAATTAATCAATAAAAAGCCAGAAGTAGAGGTATGGCTAAAGTGTTAGAGTATCATCTGTGAGAAAAACAAGTCAGAGTTCTAAATTAAGAGGAAGAAAGGGAAGTGGAAGGAAAGGACTGAAGGAGAGAAAAAAGTCTACAAGCCAAGGGCTGAGAACAGAGAAGCAGACAAAAATCATCAGGTAGTGAAGTTTGTTCATTTTGTTCTATTTTTTCTTTAATTTATGATCACAATTTATTTTTTATCATTTTACTTAAGTGATTCAATGTGAAGAGGATAAGTACAAATATAGGTGAGCAGGAAAGTGAGAATATACTGTGGCCCACACTATCTTTCTAGATGAACAGCTTTAACATTGCTTCATGCTGTAGACTGTAGGATAAAAATCATGAACTCCAGTTGGAGGGGAAGCATCATCCTCCCCAGTGCCCATGAAATGTGCCTCTCCAGGTCCATTGTACTGATATATATGCAGAACTCTGGATAAAGGTAATAAACTGAATTGAAAAAGATTCAAGCACAGTTGAGAAACATGCAACCCATTATGAAATATGGAATAATAAAATTGAGATGCAAAGTCTTATGTCTTCACTAATGATACCTGAACAATTTATTCCTCCCATCAATGAAATTCTCACTGTGAATAACCTGAAAGAGCCAGGTGCTGGTGGCTCACACCTGTAATCCTAACTATTTAGGAGACTGAGATCTGAGGATCAAGGTTTAAAGCCCTGACAGGGAAGTCTATAAGACTCTTATCTCCAATAAACTACTTAGAAAAAGCTAGAAGAGTGCTATCGTTGAGCATACACAGGCTCAGGGACAGAGCCCAGATCCTGAGTTCAAGCTTCAGAACTGGCCAAAAAAAAAAAAAAAAAAAAAAAAAGAACCTGAATGTATTAATGGCTAAATTTTCATAATTGTTGCTTTTGCAGAATACAATATGTGAAGTAACATGAAGAAGAGTTCTTATCAGTTATATCATCACAAATCCTCCTATTTTCTGTAGGGTGGACACAGGTGTATATATAAATATTTGTGTTTTAATCACTGCACACATAGTAAATTGCAGTTGTAAAATTAGTTGGAGTTTACAGGCATGAAAAATTAAAGAACAAAGATTTAATAACCTATAACATTTATCATGATAATTATCCTTACCTGAGGAAAATAAAAATGTATTTGGTATGCTTTCTATTTGATTTGAATTTTGTCACTCATGGACTGTATAAACATTAGCATCATGGAAGAGAGATAATGAAAATGCTCTAAGTATGGACCACCTTGTAAGAAATACAGTATTTTTTTCTACTCAAGAAAAGTGTTTTGAAAAATAACAGAAACAGTGTTGTAATAAGCAGATTTTCTAGAATAGATTAATACTAAATTTAAATTATACAGTTGGATTCTAAATGAGAGAATATTACCTATCTCTCTGGAATATTGCTAATAGGGAGCCAAAATGAGAAAATAAAAATGCAGAAGAGGAAAAGGTGGGGTGGACTGAGAACTTAAGCAAACATAATACTTTTATTTGTTTGTTTTTTGTTCATTTGTTGTCAAAGTGATGTACAGAGGCGTTAACAGTTTCATACATAAGGCTGTGAGTACATTTCTTATCAAACTTGTTACCTTCGCCATCATTTTTCTCCCACATGCCCTACTCCTCAATTCCCTCCACCCATCCTGAGGTGTACAGTTGTTTTATAGCAAATTGTCTTCTAAGTATTGCTGTTCCATTGGTTTTTCTTTTACCCCTTTTCTCTCCATTTTGGTTTCCCCTTCCCTTTTCTACTTCCAATCAATGCATATACAATACTCAGGGTACCAAGCTCAGTTACAGTGACATCAGGAGTAAAGCCATGGGGAAGAAAGAGAAAAGAAAAAGGCATAATTTCACATGGTAAGTTGAAAATAACAACGAGAATGATAAACCACTTATTTCCATAACTTGGAGTTTATTTCTCTTGGCATCACCTTATGTGTTCATATGTGAATAGATATTGAGCTATTATGATCTTCTGCTAGACATGTAATAATTATTACAAATGAAGGGACACACAGAGTCTATGTTTCTTTGGGTTTGGCTCACCTCACTTAATATGATTTTTTTCAAAATCTTTCCATTTCCTTACAAGTGGGTCACATAATATTATTGAGTAACATTTATGAGATCCTACTGAAGGATGCTGTATTAGATTGAGGTATTGTAGAAGGTAAAGATCTCAGCTTTACTCAATATACAAGGCTACTTATTAATCATTTGTAATTTTTCCAGTACTGCAGCTTGAACTCAAGGTTTATGCACTCTCACTTGGCATTTTGACTGAAGTGTAAAATTCTAACATTTAAGCAATCCTTCCAGCACTGTGAGATTTATTATTAATTCTAACTAATGTGTTTGGCCAGGAGCTACCTATCAGGGAATTCCTCAGATAATTTGTTCATGCTGACTATGATTTGTTTTGCTTAAAAAAGCAGTACATACATCTCTGGCTTATTGAGATGATTGAGTAGGTGAAAAGAGTTAAGTCACTCATAAATCAATTCAACAAATGCTATGATGTGGGGCAAAACAATCTCTCATTCTATTGAAGCACTAAAGGAACCAGTCCCATTAGATTCTCTTGTTCATGTACATTCATGTTTTGTGGTAAAATACTTTATTTTATGTTTCTCAGGATGATAACTGAACATGCTTTTATGGAAAACCAGAATCAAACTTCAAATGATTTCATACTCTTGGGGTTGTTGCCTCCAAATCGAACTGGCCTTATTCTCATGATCCTTTGCATTTTCTTGTTCTTTGTTGCCTTTTTTGGTAACTCAGGAATGATCTATCTCATATGTGTGGATCCCTGGCTGCACACCCCCATGTACTTTCTCCTCAGCCAGCTATCCTTCATGGACCTGATGTACATCTCTAACACTGTCCCCAAGATGGCGTTTAATTTCCTCTCCAGCCAGAAAAGAATCTCCTTTGTGGGATGTGGAGTACAAAGCTTCTTTTTTGTGACAATAGCATGCTCTGAAGGCTTACTGCTGGCCTCCATGGCCTATGACCGTTTTGTGGCCATCTGCCACCCCCTCCACTATCCCATCCGCATGAGTAAAAGGATGTGTATGAAGATGATCATAGGATGTTGGACATTGGGCTCTGTTCACTCCTTGGCACATATAATCTATGCCTTCCATCTTCCTTTCTGTAAGTCAAGGTCCATTAACCATTTCCTGTGTGAGGTCCCATCCATGTTACCACTGGCCTGTACGGATACCAGGGTTTATGAGTACATAATTTTTATGAGTACCTGCCTGTTTCTCCTCTTTCCTTTCCTTGGTATCTCTGCTTCCTATGGTCGGGTCCTTTATGCTGTCGCTCATATGCGCTCAAAAGAGGGAAGAAAAAAAGCCTTTACCACCTGTTCAACACATTTAACCGTGGTTACATTTTATTATGCACCTTTTGTCTACACCTACTTCCAGCCTTCTAAACTCCGTTCCCCTGAAGAGGATAAGATTTTGGCTGTCTTCTACACCATCCTTACACCCATGCTCAACCCTATTATCTACAGCCTGAGAAATAAGGAAGTTCTAAGAGCCATGTCAAGAGTCTTTGGAATGATGTCGTCGATGAAAGAAAGATAATCTATCACAACCACACTTTCTTTCTTTTTAAATTTTGCTCATGTATTGAGGATGTGAAGTTTGGGGCTGTGCTTCCTAGATTCCTGTGATACCTCCGAAGGATAACTATAGCTGTGATTTACTTGATTGTTTTCATGACTTGCGTCTTGCCCTAGTGTATGCTTTAGCAATAATATGCTTTCGCTTGACTTTCTGTTGCTTCTGGATTACAGGCATGAACACTGAATCTTGATCCCCATCTTTGGTGATAAAATCTTGTGGATTTTTCTTCCTTGGCTGTCCTGTAACCATGAATCCCCACGATTAGCCTCTTATGTATCTTGCTTTCCTAGCACAGACTCATTCTCAACTTCTCAAGCAGTAAGAATGAGATACAAATGTGAGTCCAGAAACCATCTGCATCCAGTTCCTACTGCTGGTTCTTTGCCTGGGTTCATTCTGAATAGTTCACTAGAGAACAGTGCTGTCTAATGGAAATATACTATGAGAAAAATATATAATTTGTTTTCTAGCAATACACTTCAAATTAAATAATATATATTCACATGTACTATTTTTATGTATATTAATATTATTACTAATTTAAGCACTATGGAATTACCAATATTTATATTGTCAAGATATTAGGATTCATATACTACCATAATACTCCCATATATTGCTATTAATATGATATTTATTTAGATATTTAAAAACTATTAGGAAGTAATTGACAATTTTCTTACAGTTTTGACATACTTTGTCTTTGTTATCACTTAAAAAATTCATATACATTTCTTAATTAAGGAAAATTATAAATTAGACATTGAGGGTTTCAAGTCTTTATGTATATGTGGGTTCAGGTAGGATGCACAGAAATAGAGAAATCATGAAACATCTTCCAAAATACATGCACATCTCATATCAAGAGAACCAAAAGAGGGGCTGGGAATATGGCTTAGTGTTCAAGTGCTTGCCTTGCATGCATGAAGTCCTAGATTCAATTTTTCAGCACCACATAAACAGAAAAAGCTAAAAGTGGCACTGTGGCTCAAGTGGTAGAGTGCTAGCTTTGAACAAAAGGAAGCCACGGACAGTGCTCAGGCCCTGAGTCCAAGCCCCAGGACTGGCAAAAAAAAAAAAAAAAAAAAGCACAATAAAATTTGCCTGATCATAGACATGAAAGCTCTTATCAACAACACAGAAAATATTAAGTGCTGCCATTTCTGAGAAAAAAAGGAAATATTTAGACATTTTTGGTGGGTGAATAAATAAGTATAACATTTACATAAAGCATGTGCTTCAAATTTTTAAGTTAACAGTGCTGGGCATCTGGAATTTCCCTGATTTGGTTTATTCCAATAGAGAATGAAATCAGAATGTTGAAACTGCATTCTCATATCCATTGCAGCACTATTCACAATAGCCAAGTTAAGCAGTCAAAGTAAATGTCCATCAAAGAAGATTGAGGACATAGGAGTTAAATACATGAAATTATATTTATCTATAAAAAGAAAATAATTCATTCATATGATCACTGACTAGTTAGGAGTTTATTAAAATTAGGCAGATGCAGAGAATTGCTTGATCTTACTACTATGTGAAATCTAACTCAATTAATCTCTTAGAAGGTCACAGAAGTCCAGTGAGAGTTATATTTAGATAGGAGGAATAACTTCTGCTTTGCTATGGCACAGCTGGGTATTAATAATAAAATCTCATATGTCACAAAGTAACAGGAAGAGGATTTGGAATGTACTCATCCTAAAGACATGTAAACATGTTTGTTGATGGATATATTTACTAGTTAAACTTATTAAATATATGATTTCTACATCTATTAATACAAGAAATTTTACCCCATACATATGCACAATTTTCCATGTCAATCAAAGTATTAAATGTATGTATAACATGGCATATAAAATATGTTTTTGGCATAGAAAACAAGTCATGGTTGCTGGGCACCGATGGCTCACATCTGTAATGCTAGCTACTCAGTAGGCTGAAATCGGAACATCACAGTTCAAAGGCAGCCAGGGAAAGAAAGTCTCCATGAGACTCTTATCTCCAATTAACCACCCCAAAACCAGAAGTAGAGCTGTGGCTCAAAGTCCTGGAGTGCTGGCATTGAGCAAAAGAGCTCGGATAGATCACCCAGGCCCTGAATTCAAGCCCCACAACCAACCACACACACAAACAAATAGGGTTGTAGAATGAAAAACAATATGTAAAATGAGCATTGAAACTTGATGTTATTCTTTTAAACATTTAAATCTTGATTATTATTGACACTTGCATTTGGAACTTTTCTTATAAACTTTGTATAAGAAAGCTTTTTTTTTTTTTTAAATACAAGATTGCTGTTTCTAGTTTCAGCAGCAACACTCAGATAAATTGGCCTGCAGGAACACAGTCTTACAATTCATATTTGGTTTTACATTCAAGTTAATAAATGATACAGATGATGTTGCAGAAGATATTTCTTCTTAAATAAACTACTCATATATTGAAAAAGAGAGAACTATCACTGAGTAGCTGCATGGACAATATGTGAAATGAAAATAGAAATTGAATTGTTGCCTCACAAATAATCTGATATCAGATTGGATGATATCCTTGTATCTCACATAATTTTTATAAAAAAAATCTATGATTCTCCAATGTATTCACAAATTTCCAACTATAAGTTTACATTAAAATTGTTCATAGTGTACACTGAGCACACTATGCAGTCTATCCAATTAGTGTGAAGACCTCTAGGACCTGTGAACCCATCATTCTCTTACTTATCTGGCATAAAGATGGATAACTTTCTGAGCTCGAATGTAATTTTAACTACTTATTGAGACCTTTTCTATAATCCCCATATCATCTTCTCTCACAACATTCCTAACACCATTGACCTCCCTCACCCTTAGTATAGGACAACATATAATAACCTGTATGTTATATATTTTCATGTATATACATAGGTGATAGATATCTATACTTGAAAAAGTACATAACATATACAACATTACATGTAAAATCTTACACATAAACGAAAAATATATTGCATAAGATAAAATACATTGTGTATAATTTACCTAATTATATATAATATTTTATTTATATTTCAGGTTTGACTACATTTATATAATGATATAACTTTATATCTTTATAAATTATGAATTTATAATTATATAATATTTATATATAATATTATACATGTGTATTGTGTAATATGTATATTTTATATGTAATATTTATAAATAGTATATATTTTTAACCTACATAAATATTTCTGTGACCTAAATTTATCCGAGAAAGTAGTGTTTATCCAAATTATTTGAAGAATAGGAGGCAACACTAATTTGTATAAAATACTTTCAATATATGGGCAAGAAAACTGAAAACAAAAGAAAAGCCACAATATCCCTAAATCAAAGTGCTGTTTTTATTACTTTTATTAATGGCACACCAAGTCTGGTTCTGAACAAGTACTAATTAATGGCGCGGTGTCTCTTTGAGGTGTTGTTTTAAAAAAAAAAAATTGGGGCGCTTCTTTTTTTTTAGCTCTTTTTTTTTTTTAGCTCCTGAGGACCTTTATGGCATTATTCTACACTGAAAGAATCACTGATTACAAATTAATTTAACCATATCCCAAATAAATCCACTTATACTGGTTCTTGCAAACAATCACTCTCCTTAATTTTGCATTTTCTAAATTCCTTACTGGCCATCCAGTCACACTCCAAGATAAAGTATTGCACAGACCTGTATCATACTTCACTCAATCATTTTTATTGCTGGTCTCCCAGATTTCTAAAAACCTCACTATATTATCACTTATTTTTATGGATTGTTTTTTAAATTTCATTAGCTGTGTAAAGGGGTAATCAATTAACATACCTGTTAATAAGGCCTTTTGTTTTGTTTTGGTTTTTTTTTTACTTAATTAATTAATTTATTTATTTTTTCTTTTCTCAAATTTTTATTATCAAACTGACGTACAGAGAGGTTACAGTATCATACGTTGGGCATTGGATACATTTCTTGTACTGTTTGTTGCCTTGTCCCTCATGCCCCCCCTCCCTCCCCCTTTTTCCCTCCCCCCCCCCCAGGTGTTCAGTTCACTTACACCAAACAGTTTTGCAAGTATTGCTTTTGTAGTTATTTCTCTTTTTTTACCCTGGGTCTCTCGAATTTGGTATTCCCTTTGAATTTCCTACTTCCAATACCAGTAAAAACGGTTTCCAATATACTCAGATAAGATTACAGAGATAGTGTAGGTACAAACATAGGAAGGTGATACAAAACATCATCAATAATAGAAACTACACATACACATAGGACGTTGAAAGTAGTTACAACTGTGATATATCACTTGTTTCCATAACATGGAGTTCATTTCACTTAGCATCATCTTATGTGTTTCTAAGGGTATAGCTATTGGGCCTTGTGATGCTCTGCTATGGCTTGCCTAAACCTGTACTGATTATTCCCAATAAGGGAGGCCATAGAGTCCATGTTTCTTTGGGTCTGGCTCACTTCACTTAGTATAACTTTTTCCAAGTCCTTCCATTTCCTTACAAATAGAACAATGTCATTCTTTCTGATAGAGGCATAAAATTCCATTGTGTAAATGTACCACATTTTCCTGGTCCATTCATCTATGGAGGGGCATCTGGGTTGGTTCCAGCTTCTCGCTATGACAAATTGTGCTGCGATGAACATTGTTGTGCTGGTGGCATTACTGTGATTTTGTTTGTGGGCTTTTGGATAGATACCCAACAGTGGGGCTGCTGGGTCATAGGGGAGTTCTATATTGAGCCTTCTGAGGAATCTCCATACTGCTTGCCAGAGTGGCTGAACCAGTTTACATTGGCCTTTTGTTTTTGTCAATTTATCTAAGTAACTATTTTAAGTGTCACTATTCACCAAGGGAAGAGGTATAATAAAATTAAAACTAGAGAAGAGTTGAATTCTATCAAATCCCATTAGTAATTATTGAGTACAATTTTAATAAGTAATCTTTCACTTTGCCTATGGAAAATGATCCCAGTTTATGATAATTACTCAGAGTAATATTAAACTCTGGTTTACAAATACAAGAACATAATAGGATAATCAGTAATCCTTTATTCTACTTAATCCTGACTTTGGATACATACTATAGAAGAATATGCTATATATCCTCCCATTCAGCTCCGAGAGTCCCCCCAAAAAGTAGCCCAGAGATAAGCTTTTGGAAAAAACTGAATGTCTTATGGAGTTAACCTAATTGGGGTTCTGGAATGTGACATCTCTCTATGAGAATGAATTCATTTTCTTTTCTTCCCCACATAGCTTACCTTTACACAAAAGTGAGTTGGTGATTGAATTAATATTTTTGTAGATCATAAATAGAGGAACATGTTTATCACCTTATAAGTTATTTAACACAATAAATCATTGGCTCTGGAAGATCAATAAACCACAGAAGACAGTATTTCTTGATACTATTTCTGTTTGCCTTATCAGTCACTAATAATCATTTCCTGAATTGACTTTGCCTTTAGGTCTACAATCTAAAGAAAGTCATGGAATTGTAATAAGCATGCCCAGACATCCCTTACAAGTGTGTAATTATGTTCTGGAATACTGCCACGCTTCCCATCTTGCTTTATTTCTGTGTGCCAGTGTTTATATAGGGTTGTTTGGTTTCTTCCACATTCAGATTTGATTCTGTCTCCAGATTGGCAATCTCATTCAAATTACAAATTTTTTCCCCTGTTGACTTGGACATTAGAGAATAACTATAAGGTTGAAATATCTAATGCTCTATGATGTAAGTTTCTGCAATAAAGTGGGGGAACTTCCTTTCTCCTTCCAGTAAAACTTGAGAATATCTTCTTTGTTTCATTTTCCATGTTCTACCTGCTCTCAGATAATGCCTTTTGCTTCGCGTTTTCTCATACCTGGACTCATAAGGCACAAAGTTACAAATGTTATTGAAATAAAGCCACGTCCATATCTCTATCTAATTTTAAACAGAAAATAGTGAAATACCATAAGTAAAATAGCAACATTGACCTAAGTAAAAATTAGTAAGCACAAGTTTTTTTTTAAATTTTCTTAATGCATTACATACACTACAGCACTATTATTCCAATATTTCCTACCAATTAATGTATTCGAAGTATCTGAGGTCAAAAAAGAGAGACAAAGACAGGAGAGACGGGGAGGGAGATAAAGAAGGAAGAAAGGAATGGAAGGAGGGAAGGAGGGAGGAAGGGAGGGAGGGAAGGAGGGAGAGAGGGAGGGAGGGAAGGACAAAGGAAGGAAGGAAAAGATGAAATTGGGAAAACTATGTTAGGTAAAAGAGATAAGATAAGAATTGTAATCCAATTAGCTTTGAATCAGAGCTGAGGTTTCTAGCCATATTTCTTACCAGTTTCTTTTGTGAGGAGTTCATCCAGAAAATGGATTGTTGTGTTATGCCAGTCTTAGACCATTGACTTGTAGTATGTTATGTGTAAAGATTGATGTGTAATACAATTTCAGGAAAATTATGAAAATAAGTTCAGATAGATAATTTCTCTACACAAAATTAGTCATTGCTTATATTTAACTTAGTTCTATGAGGGATAAACTAGATTCAGATTATTTACTTTATCTTAATAGCATTCAATTGACCTATATGTATATGTATATATATGTACATACATGCACATACATATATTCAATTTTTATTTTTTCTGGCATCATTTTGACCTCTACGACTTGCCTGTGCTAGGATACCACACTAAAAACAATAATACATCCTAGCATTTCACAGGTAAGATAAACAAATTAGTCTTTTACATAAAATCGCGGTACTTAAAAGCAGTCTTTATCATTCTCAGCCATCAGGTGAAGTTGACAGTTTACTAAAGGAATTTACTCATCTCCATGGACTACTTATTAATCTAAGGTAGGTACTGAACTACTCCATATAATTCTTGCCACTCTTGTCAACTTTATGAATCAATGTTTACCTTGTGAAACCTTTGTCTTTGTATAAGCAATAGACACACAAAGTACATGCTATAAGGAGTTGGCATTGCTGTGTCAGGGAGTGATATAGTGGATTTAGCATATAGATTTGTCAGAGAGAGCACCTAATGTGAAGCCAAATAACCCAAATTGACAATCTCCCCAAACATTGGCTGAGTGAGGAATGAAACAGGTAGAGACAGTAAACAAGAGAGGAGTAGAACTGCTATGTAAGAAAGGAACTGGGGCTATTTTACTTATTTATTTAGCCAATCCTGGGGCTTGGACTCAGGGCCTGAGCACTGTTCCTGGCTTCTTTTCGCTCAAGGCTAGCACTCTCCCTCTTGAACCACAGGGCCACTTCTGGCTTTTTCTTTTTATGTGGTGCTGAGGAATCAAACCCAGGGCTTCATGTATGCAAGGCAAGCACTCTGCCACTAAGCCACATTCCCAGCCTTGAAGTTAAATTTAAAGCAATGGTTTTCATGCTACTATGGCCAGTCCTCTGAAGTAAAATCTGCCTAAACATCTAATAGTGAATCAAAAAGAAATCCTCATCATAGTCACACTTCCAAATCATTACACCCATCTCTCTTAGAAATGAGCACTTTTTTTCATTTATAGTTTTGATTCTGAGAAATTGGCCAATAAATAGACCCTAAAATTCACAATTGCTTAATGTTTTAATTATTATCCTGGCATATGATCTGCAAAGAGTTTATTTCTGCTATGATGTAAGATGCTACAATTTCCTATTATTTTCTTTCTTAATCTCCCTTCTATTTCCAAAAATGTTTCAGTGACATTATCCTAGAGAAAAAGAGGCATTATTACTCTTTTGTCCATGGATAAGGTGGAATAAAAAATACATTTTCAAATATCTTTGTATTTCTTTTTTCTAGAGAATTGTCTCTACAGCTAATTGCACTTGTAAAACTATAAACACTCCTCAAATTAAAAAAAAAACCTTTTTCTGTGTGTAACCTTTCTTGCATAAATTACTATATCCTTTTTTTAAAATGATCAACTATACATACATACATATCTTTCTAGACAGCAATCTACATCTTTGCAGAAAGTCATATCCTCCAGAATAACACATGGGTCAAAAAATCTTAAAAGAATTTACACAGTATTTTAGCAATTTGTAGCTATAAATAAATTATAATGTGAAATACTAAGTACAGCCTGTATTCTCTGTACTGTTTGACAAGAGAACAAAGCATGAATTATTATGCCGCTCACTTCTATAAGTATAACTCAGACACAATAGCCCTGAGAACAACACTTTGCAGAGCTCTTTCCCAGCTGGTACCACATAAGACTTTTCCACAAATTTCTATTCTTGTGCAAAGGCAGACATTCACAATTGATGGAGAATATAATGTGACTAATGGATCCCATGGAATCATTCATTGGTCACCAATGGATATGGACCACACAGTGTACTTTTTAATGGATTTAATAATGTACATTTATCCAACAACAGTAAATCTACAGAAGTTTTGAGGATTAGTCCACAAAGGTCATTACATAGGCTATCAAATTTAAAGATTAAAGAATCTGTGTCTTTGAGAATAAGTTGTTATACTATGTAGCCTAAAAAGTGTCCAGAATCATCAGTCTTCACACACTTGCTGAGTGGATGCAAATGATGCTCTATTAGAGGATATCTTTTGTTTGACCATTTAGAAACGTTTGAAATCTACCAAATTAGTTTAGTAGCATACTTCAATTAAAAAAGGGATAAAGATCTAAACAGACACTTTTCCTGAGAATATATTCATTGATGGTCAACAGGAAGAGAAAAGGAAATGATTAATTTCATTGTTCCACAGGAAAGTTCATATGAAACTCATACTGAGATAATATCTCATACCCCATAGCATGGCTTTTTACTGCAATGTCAAAAAATAGCAGTAGTTGAAAGTGGTGCTGTAATTCAAAGTGGTAGAGCACTAGCCTTGAGCAAAATTGCTCAGAGACAGCACCCAGGCACTGAGTTCAAGCCCTACAACTGACAAAAAAAAATGCTTCACCTTCTGTCCTTTGTCTCATCAATCAATATGTTGGAAATTAACTGTGTGACTTGGAGAGGGGTTGGGGAGGAGGCAGAGTGGGAGAAAAAATGAGGGAGGGGGTACCAAATTTGACAAGAAATGTACTCACTACCTTACATATGTAATTGTGACCCCTCTGTACATCACCTTCACAATGAAGCTAAATTTTAAAAAATCATGTTCACGTTAGTGCATAAATAACTGAATGTAATCTGAACATCTTAGAGAAAATTAAATATAGAACTACAGTATAATACAACTCTCCAATTCACAGCTGGTTATATACTCAAAAAAGTGAAAATGTTATATAAAAGAAATGTCTGCACACCAATGTGTATTTTATCAGTATTCACAATTGCCAAGATATAGACTCAATCAATAGGGCTATCAGAATAAATAATGTACACATTTGCAATGGATTGTGACTCAGCCTTATAAAGAATGAAATCCTGTCATTTACATCAACATGGATGGTATTAATAGGCACCATGTTAAGTAAAATAAATCAGACACAAAGAGAAAACCATATTTTCTCTCTCAAACAAAATTTTGATATCATAGGAGAATGGAACAAATACAAATTAGTAGACTGGGAGCCACAGTGAGAAGGCATGGTTAAAGAACATGAAAATAGAGTAAGACAAAAAGAAGAACTTCTGCTTTTCTTCAGCACAGTTTAAGCAATGGATAAATTTACAAATAAATAAGAGAGAGTGAATTTCACATCATGTAAATCCATTAACATTTTAGGAGTTGGAACTAATGAAACCCCTATTTTGATCATTAAAAATTGCATGCATGTATTGTGTTATCATGTTACTGTGTAAAGAAGTGCAAATATTGTCATAATAATGATATAATAATGATGATAATTATTATGATGATGATAAAAATTCAACAGTATTTGTGAAGCAATCTTGCTGTCAAAGCTACCATGGTCACCTTGTAAAGAGCTTGAGTAGGGGAAAAGGTATAAATGCCTGAATCAACTTACTAGAGACCATCATGAAATCAAACTATTCCTAGTTGACATGATTATTTGCAAACAATAAATTTATACCTATTGCAAGGTATATTCATTGCAAAGAAACACACTTTGCTAAACTCTCCAGTAACAAACAAGACGCTGTTGAAAGTGAGTCCTTCACTAATTAATTTCATAACGTCATCCTAGTCTCTAAAATGTCTGAAATCATCATTAAGTTCTCTTAAATAGGAATTGTCATATCAAGGTCCCCTGTTCCACAAAATTTAATCTGAAGGACATTTTTACCAGGGGAACAAAAGATAGTTGTTCTCTAAGAAACTCTAAAGTACTTTCTCAACTTACTTTTTCTGAATACCTGGATTATCAAAAAGCTCTAACCTGGTCTTTAAAAGTAGAACTGCTTCTATGGTTATCATTATCATGAATCAAGTGTCTAAACTTTTGTAAATATAAGGAGTTTCATTCACCACAACGTAATTTAATTTAGCCATAATTGAAATGATTTACTCTAACAATAGAAATGAAATTGTTTCTGATAGTAGTTTTGTTATGATTTACATAAACATACAGAAAAATTTCCTTCAACTCTTTAAATCTTAAGTCTCCAAAATAAAAAGTTTAATTATTTGTTTATTTGTTTTTGTTTTTGTTTTGTTGGTTTTTGGTTGTAGGGCTTTAACTAGGGCCTGGGCTCTGTCCCTGAGCCTCTTTTTTCCTCAAGACTAGTGCTCTACCACTTGAGACATAGTGCCAGTTCTGTATTTTTTATGTTCCTTTTATTTGTTTTGTTTTGCTTTGAGTTAAGAGTTTGTTTTGTTAAGAGTTCATGGAGACTTTTCTGCCTGGGCTGGCTTTGAACTGTCATCTTCAGATCTCAGCCTCCTGAATAGCTAAGATTACAGGCATGAGCCACTGGCACTCAGCTGGAGTTTGTAATCAACACGATCTAACATCTGTTACAGCTCTCATATCATACCATTATCTGGGATAATGAAATATACCCTGTTTCATATAATTCTGGATGCTAGGTGGTTGTAGGAGAGCTGATTGGCTTGTTTGATTTTGTTTAAGTTCAGAGATGAGTTCATCCCCAGATCAGTAAGGTCAATTGAAATCACAGAAGTGTTGATCTCTGTGGACCTGGACATGAAAGATAAATTAGTGGAAAGGAAGCACATGTAAGATGTTATCATGCAAGATTCTATACATAAAACAAAGAAACTATCTTTTTGTCTATCAGTAGAACATAAGAGCACTAGATATGAATGTGTTTTTCTGTCTTTATTTGTACAAAAGAAGGGTAAAAAAAAATTCCAAACTGAGCCAATATTTCAGGAAGGAAGATGAAGTTATTTTCTGACTAACATAAAAAGAATGATTAGAAATGGAACATTGATCAGTGACTGTCACAACCTTTTCATGAGAACTTCATTCTAGGTATTTTTTTAGATAAAGAGTGGTTTATTGTGTTATAAGACAGGGATTTTTATGTTGTTGTTTTGTTTTAGTGGGCTTAGGGGTTGAATTCAATGACTTGCACTTGTTCTACAACTTGAGCTTTGCTATCAACTTATTTTACTTTATTTTGTGGTGTCTTCCTGTCAAAACTGGCCTCAATCTTTAGAATTTGTCTGTAAAGTCTCCTACCTCTGATTCTATACTAACTAGGATTATAGAAGGATGCTGCCAACATCTGACTTGTTTGTTGAGATAGTATTAATAACTTAGTGTCGGAATTGACCTCTGAGCAAAATCCTCCTGTCTCCATCTCCCAAGTAGATGTGATTAGATATGTGCCATCATGCCTAGCCTCAGAAGATACATTTATTTTGATATAATGTTGTGTTGGCATACAATTTTGAGTTGATCGGTGATATTTTATTGTATCCCTCCAGATGATGTGAACACATCTTGGTGTTTAAACCTGTTAAAAACTTCAACAGATTTTCCAACAGGGAATCTTTTCATTATAAAGTTACATCCCCACTTAAAACGTATATTGAAGAACTTCAAGCAAGGCGAGTCTTCATGAAATTACTGAGCTGAGATGGCTTGAGTTAGCTTAAGGAAGGAGAACATTCTGGAGGTGTAGTTTCTTGTCAGGAGGAAACCCAGAGTTGCATAATGAATTGGAAAAACTAAAATGGACAAAAAGTTTGATGTGGACCTACCAGAGTTCTACAACACGCTGCTCTTGGAGGCTGTGGCCTTAATTAAGATTCTAAGCTGAGCATCTGTGGCTCATGCCTGTAATCCTAGCTACTCAGAAGGCTGAGATTGAAGATAGTGGTTCAAAACCAGCCCTGGCAGGAAAATTCTTGGTACTCCTATCTCCAATTAAACACCAGAACACTAGAAGTGGCTCTATGACTCAAGTAATAGAGCACTCGCCTTGAGGTGAAGAGCTCAGAGACAGTACTCAGGCCAAGAGTTCAAGCCCCACAACCAACCAAAAAAGAAAAAAACACAAAACACCATATTTTGGATTTCCTTGCAACTGAGATTACTCAGTGGACTGGACAAAGGTGACTGATACTTCTTACAGTTCTGTTATTTGCTAGTTGTAGACAACAGAGGTCCCTGAATTTTCAGTTCCTAACTTTCTATTCGCTTTTTAACATTGAGTTAGCTGAGACACCAAAAATTTGCTTTTTGGTCTTCTATTGACTGTACATCACACTTTATAACAATTTGCATTATCTGTTACTTTGAAGGTCATCAGTTTGCTTCATCTCCATTAATCTAAACAATATGCTTTTTAGGAAGAACAAGTTACAGAATACCCTTAGATATACTTGGAAGTTATAGGAATAAAGTACCTCAAAATAATGATAGAATTGTACTTCTGTAACATTGACACATTAAAGAAGGTCAGAAAACCTAACCAAAAGGAAAAAAAAAAAAAACTTTTGCTCACTAATTGAAATAGAGCCTCAGCTCTGGCTGAAGATTTAAAAATCTTCATAGCACCCTGAAAAGAGTTATTGTCTGTCTTTGCCTGCGTACCAGACAGCTTTTTCCATAGGAAACTGAATAGTTATTGCAAAAAGTATTTTCAAACCATTTTGTGATTGATTGGGATTTAATTTGAGCAAGAATGTAGCTGAATGCACCTATGGCATTATTTGAACACTAGAGCGTTATAGAACATATACAATTAAAATAGACTCTATGGTCCAGGGCTTTCTATTAGAAACACACCTCTTGGTACACTTCTTCCTTCCAATTGAAATCTGGATTAAACAAAGGAATGTAGTAAAAACACTAAGAAACTCTTGTTTCATTATTTCCAGGGCATGTACAACAGGATTGAGTTTTGAAATGATCTCATTTCTGTTAGTATCAACAGCAATGACATGGATTTACAACTGTAAACTGTAGGAGTGAATTGAATTCAGTGGTCTATTAGTTGATCTATGTGTCTGATCCTATCATTTTTTGTTGTTGTTGCTTTAGATGGGGAATAAAAACACTTTGTTAACTTGGCCTATATCAATCTGGAACTTGTCATAGATTTGCCTCATATTCTGTATTAGCTGGGATGTCATATGTGCTACCATGCCTAGCTATGAACTTCTACATCTTATACTTCATACATTTCAAGAGGTAGATGGGTTGAAATATACTATATAATATACAATATGCCTAAGAAACTTGATCAAATGAGTCATTAGGCATTATCCTATTCCCAATTAGGTAGCCAGCTGTTCTGAGGAGCCCAGCTTCCTCAGAATGAATGACTTTGATTTTCATGGCCAGTATGTTTATTATTTGTTCTTATTTCTCTTAACTAGGGTACTCCTTGTGGTCCTACTCAAAGCTCTTTTCTAACCTGGAGAATCTGAGTGAGTTCTACACATGTAGAGAAAATCTGTGTCTTTGGTATCTTACCTAGGGAAAAAAAAATCAGGTCCTGGTTCTTACCACAGAAATATCTCTACAACTTGTCCTCAGAAACAATGTTCTTAAACTAAAGAAGATTTGTATCCAGGGTAGTTTCTAACTCATTCACTGTGACTAGAATATTCATGAATTATCAAGTATAATACAACTTCCACATAAAGGTAACTCTAAGATACCTATATACCTGTCTATCCATCATATATGAGGCTCTTTCTTTCATATATATGTATATATGTATATATACATACATATATTGTATGTAATATATGATTTGTGGTAGTGCTTTATTATATACTATGAACTATATGTTTACAAAATATATATCATGTAATTATATATAATATATACCATCCCATATATTTATATATACTATACAATGTATATTTATATAGTACAATGCATGTCATATATATCATATGTTATATTATGTATAGTGTATTATATATTATATATAAATGCTATATAATACATATAATAAAGTACTACCATATAATGTTAGATTATGTGCCAGGATTTATTGTTTTCATGCCTGTATCACATATTAAATTGGAATTACAAATGAAAGAAACTTGTATTTTTCTATAAACTTTCACAATTTTAGTCACTCTTCAAAATTATAGAAAATAAATTCATGTGGCTTACCACAAAAGAACAATGACAACGAGACACTATCTGGTTCTTTGTCATTAAATTATTGATCAATGAGACTGCACCAATCAGTTCCTCCTTGGATGGCTGTGGAACTCATGCTTCTCTCATTTAGGAAAGAATATATACACAGAAGGAAATGCCACCCTGAGATAAGACAAGAGAACGCAGTAAACCTGTACTGAAAATGTAAGATATCACAAGAATACAGATTTGGAAGAATGAATGAAAAAAAATTACAGATTAAAGATGAAACAGAGGAAAAGACTAGATACAAATTATCATGTGAGGAAGCAAATGCACTATGAAGAATTGGCCATGGAAAAGTTATTCAGGAAGATAGATTGTCAAATTTTCTTCTCCATTGTTTCATTACCTTAAATAATCAGGACTTAGATTTATCTTACTTGATTAAATATGAAGAGGATAGGGAAACATAAATGACCTGCAAATCAAGAGTGTTTGGGCTGGTGCTATGGCTCAACTGGTATAGCCTTTGCCTAGCAAGCATGAGCAAGCCCTGAATTCAAACTGCAGTATTGCTAAGTGTTTTGACAGTAGTGAAGGACTTTTTTCTTCCTTCTTTGGAAAGTATGTGGAAGACAAAAAGAGGAGCCATCTACAGGGAGCAGTACAAGTAGAAAAGCCATATCCTCTTTTGTGTCCACAAGTTCTAATCTTGTCCACAGTGCAGAATCAGATGTGAGCCTCTGGAGAAGGTTGATACTTACACTGATTGAATTGAACATGGTCCCAACATATATGGTGCATTGCCAAATTATCAAAAATTGAGAAATCACAAAATGACTAGACATTTATAGCAGCTTCACATTTTCAAAATATGATCCTTATCCAAATCCTGTTATTCCTCACATAAACTTTCAATATTTAAAACATTATGATATTAAAGCCCCAAAGGTACTGTATGTAACTCTGAAAATATAAAGAAATTAAGTAATGTGAAGAATAACTATATTAAGTATGGAAATTAAAAGTTTTCTATATAAATATAAAATTTATATAAAATACATTCATTTGTTATAATATCCAAGGCACATTGTAGCTCTATATCATTTTCTTTTCTGCAGTTGCAAGTTTATTTTCTTAGGTTGTGGCTATGAAAAACAAATTGAGAATCTCACATGGTATGCAACATTTGACTGAAATTTATGTAATTTACTTATATAAAAAAACTTGTGCTTGTTAATCTATGCATTTAATGCTGAGTATTTTGCCTTTAGAAAATAGAAATCTCATGGGTAAGAGAAAATGCTCAAATACTTATAATTTTTTTAGACATTATGAGACAAAATACTTGAACAGTTCTGACTGATTTTGAATTCTGGACACATTTTCAAGAAAGACACAGAAGTGACATAAAAGAACATGAGAGATAGAACACTAAGATGAAGCTCCTGCTTAACTGTGTGTAGTAGTAGTGCCAATTGAAGAGGAAGGATAACAATTAAGCACATAGAGTGATTCAAAGTCAGAGTCTGTTCTCCTGTTTCAGAGGTGTTCTATTACATGGATCTTGTTTCAGGAATCCTGGATTTCCTCAAATAATAAGATTTAGTATTAATCTTGAGTAATGGGCTTGGTCAGGAGTTATTCGGGTTGGAAAGTTTCAGCCCTCTTTACATCTGCTTCCATTGATGTTATACTTAAAGACCATATGCACATTTCTAAGATGGTTGGATGGTGCCAGTCAACTGGATAGGGATCTTTGAGCTAACAAAAGCAACACTTCTGGAAGAAAAATAAAATGTTCAAATCAAACTATAACAAAGTCAGTACTTAATTTATCTGTTGTCACTAATTTTTGTTTTTATGTTTCATTAAGGAAGCTGCAAGGAATATATTTTCATGGAGAAATGGAATGAAACTTCAAGTGACTTTATTCTTTTGGGGTTGCTGCCTCCAAATCAAACTGGATTACTTCTCTTGCTCCTAATTATTCTTGTATTCTGTCTGGCCTTCTTTGGAAACTCAACAATGATCTACCTCATATGTGTGGATGTTCCGCTCCATACCCTCATATACTTTCTCCTCAGCCAGCTTTCCCTCACAGACCTAATATATGTCTCTACAACTATCCCCAAGATAGCATTCAACTTCCTATCAGGTTTGAAAAGCATCTCCTTCCTGGCTTGTGGAACCCAAATGTTCTTCTCAACCATGGCATGTTCTGAAGGCTTACTGCTGGCTTCTATGGCCTATGACCATTTTGTGGCCATCTGCCACTCACTCCACTATCCCAACCACATGAGTAAGAGGGTGTGTGTGAAGATGATCACAGGCTCTGTCAACTCCTTTGCACACACTAGGCATGAAAACCTAACTCTGGTGTCTCCTTGTGTTTTTATATACTTTAGACATCTTTGATAGGGCTAAGATAATGATTTATAATTTATTGCCTGTTCTGCAGCTAAATGGATTTGAATATTTTCCAAAGCTCATTTAATTATCATGAAATGATTTATTATTCCTATAATTGCCTGAACCTTCACTTCCTTCTTCCCTAGCTCCACTTCCAGCTTTTTGATAGTTAATTGGAGGTAAGACATTCAGGGACTTTGTAGTCTTGGTTGGCTTTGAACTGATGTTCTTAGATCTCAGCCTCATGGGTACACAGGATGACAGAGTAAGCCAACAGTTATCTGACAGGACTTTCCTGATTTCAGTACTGAGATAAAATAACTTGCCTCAGTCCATGAAAATGATCCATATTTATTTTATACTCAACTGGATTAAATTATTAAATAATACACATATATATTTGCATTTAAAATTATTTACTTAAAGCAGCTGAACAATACAGGTTATAAAAGATATTAAGTGAGTTTCAGCTGCAATTTAAAATACAAATTTGGCTTTATGGGGTTTAAGTTCTATGTTCCTTAATGTAAGATTCAGTACCTAACAAAACTTTCTAGTTACACTGTGCAGAAATCTGTGATGCTCAATTGATTAACTTGGTTTTTCAACTATAAATTCACATTAAAACAGATTTAGAATGTACTCACTATACCACCCAATCCATCAACTTAGTGCCAACATTATTTCAGACCTTGGGGACTTCTAGACACTACATTCACTCTCTTGTGAAACAGCTCAGGGTATTCCCCAACCCTGAAAATTTCTGTGCATCTCTAATGAATACTAAGAAGCATAAATCATACTCACTTCATATCAAAGGTATATTTCTTTTCATTTTATTAAATGAAAAGCAAGGCAGTTACAATTAGATTTTAAATATCAGTTTAAATTATTTAGAAAATACTCTTTGGGGCAGTGTGAATGCCTGGGATGATGATAACCCTACCAAGAGTCCATCATTTCCCAGCTGTAATATAGTGTGAAATTCCATCTCACATTTTGAGGCAAATAAATCAATGAATGAGCAGAAAGTGTACAACAATAATTTTGCATGATCAACTGGGTGAAGCATGTCTGAAATGATGCATAAGAATGAAGTGAAGATGCATGGAGGTGAAAGTGGAGATAAGTTGAGTAATTCTGTCTGATATGAATCATTTTCTAATATTCAAGATTTTTTGGAGTATTCATTATTAATGTAGCAAATGATAGACATTTTAATGATATACCTTCTTTTCCCGTCACTTTTTTTGATGTTACGAACTATGGGACAGGACTGTCCCCTCATGCACATCAGTGGAAATGAGAAATATGTTATTCACTTGAGCTGGTTTTTCTATTAGGGTAAGATTTTCTAAATTCTTTCAGAGAGCCTTAGTATTCCATGTATTTGATAATGATGTCTTTATCCCCATTTATGGAATTTTGATCAAAAATTGTGTTATTCTGACATTTGAGTATTAAGATCACTGTCAAAATAAAGTAAAACACATAAAAAATCAAAGTGAATCTGAAATAAATGAATTTTTATTTGAAAATTAGCTAGGGGATGGTAATCCAAAGCACTCATGGTCAAAATAGTGTAGCTTTTAATATATCTAGAGAACAAAATAAAATTCAAGACATATTATTTTAGAAAATCTCAACCCATTAATTAAATAATGCACCTGAAATTCCTTGAATAATATACCACAAAATGTTATGCTTGGAGCTACAGAAGTTCAATCAAATATTTGTATGTGTATATGTGCATATATGTGTGTGTACATTTGTAAGGGAATTCATTCTACATCAGAGTGTTTTCTGTTATCTACATTGATTTGGGAACTTAAGAGTATTATTAGACAGTATTACTTTTATTGTACAGTGTTGAGTAAACTTACAAAAGAGTTAGTTCTGAAGACTCAGATAGAAAATGTTTCTACTGGGTTACAAAGCGAATTCTCTGAGTCACTCTGGTCAGTGCCCTCATCACTTCCTTGTTTCTCAGGCTGTAGATGATGGGATTGAGCATTGGGATAAGGATGATGTAGAAGATAGCCACGAACTTGTCCTCTTCTGGAGATCAGAGGGATTTGGGGCAAAAGGCTCATAGTAGAAAGTCACCACAGTGAGGTGGGTTGTAGAGGTGAAATAGGCCTTTTTCCTTCCTGCCCCTGATTGCATGCGATAAACGGCAAAGAGAACCCAACGGTAGGAATACATGATACCAGTAAATGGAAACATGAGAAAGTGCTGCTCACAAATTCCGTGTATTCATAGAGCCAGGTGTCCATGCAAGCCAGACTGAACATGGCAGGGACATCACAGAAGAAATGATTGATAGCCCTTGACCTTCAGACGAGATCAGGCATGTTTCGGGTAGTATGGCTGTAGACTAGCCCTTGATCTTCAATAAGGGATATTGAGGGTATACCCACTGTGAGCAGCAGAGTTCACAGAGCCTAGTATCCAGGATCTCACTATCATGAGTAGACACACTCTTTTATTCATACAAATAGGGTAGTGAAGAGGGAAGCGAATAGCCACATAGCTATCATAGGCCATAAAAGCCAGTAAAAATGCTTCAGCATCAGCTAAGGTCAGAAAGAGGAAGATCTGAACTGCACACCCAGGAAAGGAGATAGACTTCTGACCCAACATGAAATTGGAAACCATCATGGGGACAGTAGTGGATATGTAAGTTAAGTCCGTGAGGGAGAGCTGGCTAAGTTAGAAATACACGTGAATGTGGAGGTGCCCATGCAAAGGATGGGGAGAACCATGAAGAGTTTGCCAACCAAAGTGGTTACAAAGACAAGAACAATTAGTATCAACAGGAAAAGGCCAATTCTTGATGGTGGGAATAAACCCATTAACATGTAATCAATCAAAATTTGATTATAATTTTCCAAAGAATGTACTTTTATTTTTTTTCCTAGAAGCACATAATATGGAAAATTACAAATAAAATATTGAATGATTTTGACACATTAAGATATTGTGATTTCTTCATAATGTATTATAGTTCATAATAAAAAATAAATATGTTTAAACTGAATCTTCATTTTTTATATCATGGATGAACTTGAATAAGCAAACTTGAAGTTTGTTTTCTACAGATTTGTACATTCCTATAAGATACTTGTGGTTGATTATCTCAAAAAATCATTAACTTACAAGTACCTTACAAAGCAAGGTGTCATTAGCACAGTATAGTATGCTACATGCAATGGGATATTTATAAATCCCTTAAATATACCCCTATTATTAGGTACATTTTTATCATCTACTTGGCATGTCTCTTCTTTTCCATTTCAATCCTAACACTTCTAAACTATGCCAGACTTTCTGTTTAAATTCAAAAAGAAAGTATCTTTCTTTAGAATTTACCAATAAATGTGGAATCAAAGTATTTTATAATCATTTGTTAGGTTTGTTAGTCTCTTCAGCAAATCCCTAATTTTTATCAACTACACAAAATACTTCTTTCCTTTTTCACTCACATTTAGAATGCTCTAACCAGAAATTTTTATGAGCATGTATACACCACATTCATTATTCAGAGGGCATGTGTGTGTCTTCTCCTTTCTCTCAAACTTAGAGAACATTGTGCATTGCTTTACAACACAATGTCTTACTTCCCTTTCCTATTTTTATTTGTTATAGTTAGAATTATTTGTATTAAAATATATAGTTTATAACATGATAACTATGGTATTTGCATGAGAGTATTCAAATTGTGTAATTCATTAGAATAACTCAGTGCAACAACATGAATAGAAGGAAACTGGCACTTAAAGGTACTAATGGGTAATTCAAGGAGAGAGGGCAGACAGATCAAGAGAGGAATGTGGGAGAATGCAATTATAACAACCAGTATACATCCTATGAGAGTAATAAAATTGAAGGAAAGAGTTGGTTTGGGAGAGATGGGGAGAATAATGAAAGGGGGTCAAAATCAAGATGCATTGTACTTGTGACCTGGATGAATGATAATTCATTGTAAAGCTACTTAAAGATAACACAAATATAATGCAAAAAAAAGAAATAAATATTTCTCAACTAAGTGAATATAAAGAAGAGACTAGAGGGACAACCAGAGTACAAGAGTCCATGCCCTGTGATATGATTCCTGTTAATGTAGACTATTCATCTTTAAATACTGGGAAGAAAAAAGCCTACTTCAAGGTAGGTATTGAGTGGGAGACTCTCATTGAAAGGAAAGATCATCAATAGAAACCTCAGACTGCTGTGACCTGAAGAGATGTCATACTTTAGTACATCCTACGGACATAAGTCGTCACAATGAGAAAAGTTAAAGAGGGAGATATAGTGAAATACACACACACACACACACACACATACACACACTCACAAATACACATGCAAATCATAATCAATTAAAATAATTCCTAGAAGACTTAAAACAACACTACAAAGCCATTGTAACAGAACCAGCTTGAAATGAAGGTGACTGTTAAGAGGAATGTGGCACCGATGATTGGAGAGAGGAATGATAGGCAAATACAGTACTAATACTCAGTGTACAAATGTGAGAGTAGCACTAGGAAAATTGATGTGACAATAGAATATAATAAATTGGAGGGAAAGGAAGGGTGCTGGAGGGGTGACACTGATCAAAATGTATTGTACACATAAATGGATATGATAATCTCAAACTACTTTGTAAAACAACTTGAAGATAATAAAATAAGTTAAAATAATGCCTTAGAAAATGCAAATTATTCTATAAATGTTTTTAATTTTCAGAACTATATAGAGTTAATATCATATTATAATTTAATTTTTTGTTTTATTTTCATTTTTATTGCAAAAGTGAGGTATAGAGAGGTTGCAGTTATATAAGTCAGGTATTAAGTACATTTCTTTCTGAAGACAGTCACACCCTCCTTCATGTTCTCCAAGTTTATCTCCCAACTCCCTTCATCCCCAGGTAATATAGTTCATTTCCAACAGAGACTAGTGAGTATCACTGATGAATTAGTTCATCCTCTGTCTTTGTCCCACCATATCTGTGATTCCATCCTATCCTCAAAACAGATAACCTGACATACCAGACAAAAGGTAAAGAAATAAAAATACAGCAACATAAAGGCAAGGAAACAAAGAAAAAAAGCAACCACAAAATTATAAATTTTAAAATAAAACCTCTTGATTCCACTTCTTGGAGTTCATTTTGATAGGCATCATTTTTTATTGTTTATTTATTGTCAAGTGATGTACAGAGGGGGTACAGTTTCATACATATGTAATGGGTACATTTCTTGTATCACTGTTATGATTATATGCACATAGCTGTTGAGCTCTGTGATCCTTTTCTAAGAATATCCTCCTTTGGTCTTACTGTGTGCATGTTTAGAATCCTGATTAATTTATTATGTCCATGCATAATTTTTTGTCATTTACTATCCATTTTGTTTATTTATAGATTTATAGATACATTATGATTACTACAAATGAGGAAAACTATGAAGTGCATACTTCCTTTGGTTTGGTTTAGTTCATTTAGTATATTTTTCTCCAATTATCTCCATTTCCTTATGAATGGGGCAAGGCCATTCTTCCTGATGGAGGAATATAATTCCTTTGTGTATATATAGCCCACATTGCCTTGTGTTGAAACTTCCTAAATAAAGATCCAGAATCGCACCAAATCAAAGAAAGGCTATAAAAATAGGATTTCATCAAACTGAAGAGTTTCTGCATGGCAAAGGCCATAGATAGCAAGATAACTAGAAAGCATCACAGAATGGGAGATCTTTACTAGTTATGTATCAGACAAGGGCCTCATATCTAAAATATATTTAATGCTCAAAAAATTAGAGCCCTCAAGAACAATTTAACAAAGAAACAACACAATTAGTAAATAGGCTAAAGACCTAAAGAACTACTTCTCAGGAGAAAAAGTAAGAATGGCCAATAGACATATGAAGGAATGTTCAACATATCTGGCCATCAAAGAAATGCACATCAAAACAAATGAAGATTTCATCCCATCCCAGTAAGAAAGGCTTTGATGAGAAAATTAACAATAACAGATGTTGGTGGGGATGCAAGCAAAAGTAGCCCCAAATGCTACTTACACTATGAATGGTAATGTAAACTCATTCATCTTTTCTGTAAAGCAGTGTGGAGGTTCCTTAAAAGACTTAAACATAGAGCTTCCCTATGACTCAGAAATCTCACTCTTGCACATTTATACAAATGACCACAAATCAAGACAAGAGAACAACTATGTTCATTGCAGCATTGTTTACCACAGCTAAGATATGGAATCTACCCAGATGCCCCTCAGTGGATAAATGGATCAAGAAAATAAGGTACCGTATTTTAGCTATGACAAATTGTGATGCGATGACACTTGTGGTGTTAGTGGCATTAGTGTGTTCTTGTTTGTGGTCTTTTGGGTCATGCCCAAAAGTGGGGTTGCTGAGTCATAGGGGAGCTCTATGTTTAGCCTTCTGAGGAATTTCCATACTGCTTTGCAGAGTGGCTGAACCAGTTTACATTCCCACCAACAATGAAGTAGGGTTCCCTTTTGGCCACATCCCCTCCAACATTTATTATTTTTAGTTTTCTTCATGAAGGACATTCTTACTGGGGTGAGGTGGACCCAGATACCACTCAGTAGACAAATGGATAAGGAAAATGTACATATACACCATGGAATTTTATGCCTCTATCAGAAAGAATGACATTGCCCCATTCGTAAAGAAATGGAAGGTCTTGGAAAAAATTATACTAAGTGAAGAGAGCCAGACCCAAAGAAACATGGACTCTATGGTCTCCCTCATAGGGAATATTTAGCACAGGTTCTATGCCCCTATGAACGCATAAGATGATGCTAAGTAATGAACTCCATGTTATGGAAATGACTGTTATATCACTGTTGTAATCACTTTCAAAATGCCATGTGAAACCATAGCTTCTATTGTTGATGATCTTCTTGTATCCCCTGTGGTTATACCCGCACTATCACTGTATCCCATCTGAGTACACTGGATACTGTATATACTGAAGGGAAAGGGAATATCAAACCCGAGAGACAAAGGATAAAAGACAAATGACTCCAAATCAATACTTGCAAAACCATTTGGTGTAAACCAACTGAACAACTCATGGGGGGAGAGGGAAAAGAGGAGGGGGAAGGGGAGAATGGGGGAGGAGGTAACAAACAGTACAAGAAATGAACCCAAGGCCTAACATATGAAACTATAACCTCTCTGTACATCACTTTGAAAATAAGTAAGAAAAAAAAAAAGGAAATGTGGCATATATACATACTGTACTCTTTAAAAAGCAAATAGATGATAGTTGTAAGGAATTAAAATTATGAGAATTGATATAGTGATTTCCACAATATAAATGAATAAAAAACTGATGAAAAGAAAAACAGAGCAAAGATGAAAGAGTGAAACTTAGAAAGGGGAACATTTAGAAATGGAAACATAATACAATGGGAATATAATGACAGATCCATATGGCCATTACTCAAAGTGTAACAAACAATCTGGAGGTAGTATAGTGAGAGTTCCTCTGAACTGAAATATATAAGCTCTCTATTCTAAATGTAAAATATAAGCATCAGGGAAATGATGGTAAGTAATTTATGCAACAGTATCTCCATAAGGATTCAGAATGAGAAATAATATAGTCAATATCTTCTTGAGAATTCAGAATATCATCTTGAATACTATTCTTAATTATTTAATATTGGATTTAAAATAAGTTCTTGAAGCCTCTTGAGAAAAATTACATCAGTGAGAAAAAAATCACTAACTGCAAACAAATAACCAGACTTTTCCAATAATATTATATATTGTTTATGATATCAATCCAATGTAGCAAACAAAGCTATACAGCCAAGCCTCCTTCAGACACCTTTGAGGCTCAAGCTGTCTTGAAAGTATAGAGAAAGGGGATGAAGTTATGAGAGTATACAGAAGGGGATCCATGTCAAGGGTTTGAGCATAGAAATTTGAGTTTAAAATCTGCATTTGGAATTAAAGATATAGTTTAAAATAGTAGAAAAATGCTTCAACATCCAAGCTATCAAATCTGCATTTTACCCTGTGGAATAGAAAAATGCTTCAACATCCAAGCTATCAAATCTGCATTTTACCCTGTGGAATAGCAAGGCCATGTTTTATGCAAACTTATATAGACTTTAAATTATTTTTAGTATACAGCTAATAATTGAAGAAGACTCAAAGCGTTGTGTATTTTATCTAGAAACAAATTGTATGCACATACAGGATATTGAGTCTGTGTGGTCCAAATGAGCCTGTGTCATTAGGTGGATATTGAGGAACTACAGATTAAAGACTGGGAGGGCCAGATTTTCCATGCACTGACATTTAGATTCTTTGCGGACTGATATTAGAGTATGTAATTTAAATTTATAATTTACTTGACTGGTATTTATGTAAATTTGAATAAAATAAAAACTGAATACTTCCATCATTTGTGTTTTAAATTTTCATGAGTTAGTGAATATTATTATCACTTAGGGATAAGAAAGCAGAATTACAGAAGAGAAATAATGATGTAAAATATTAATTCTATGACAGTGTGCTTCTTAGCTACTGATTAAGCATATTTTCAATGATTTTTTTCAACTATTTATATGTAATAGTTCCTTGTGGCATGAAATTATTTAAAGAAATATTACTCCCAAGTGAAAAGCAGGCTTAGATATTGAACATCTATCTTAAATCCTAAAATTGAAAGAACATTTTCTTTTTGTGAACAAACTACAAAAAGGCCATTATCTTCTGTATTTTTATTTCCTCCCCCCCACATAGTAACAAATAGTCCATTTTATAGACTATTTAAAAGTTTTCCACCTGTCTTGACTTCCCTAATAACTTTTGTTAAGAATATCAACATTAATTATTGTCCATACAGGAAAAAAGAAAATTGAAAAAAAATGACAAAAGCTTCAGAGTGAGTTGAAATAATAGACCACAATTTTTAAAGGGTTATGCTTGATAAGTAATATAGAGAGCTAAACTTTCCTGGATTACCCCAATTGTTAGGAATATTATAATCCCTAAACCAGTACAAGGACTGTATATTGCCTTTAATTTTGGCCAATAATCATAAGGGTAAAAGAACTGCTAAGATTTACAGATACTAAAGTTTAGTAATATTCCCTTAGATGACCTCTCAGTAATTTAGACTCAGGGTGAATTTGAAGCAAAGCCAGCTAACATTTCAATTACCTGTGATTTCCCAAATTGGTTGGTGACAATTGTAATATAAGAGTATTATATTTTCAACTAACCAGTTAAGTACAACTTATAGAAACCAAAGTTAATACAATACGAAGTCATTATAGGTAGTAGATGAAGGGAAATTCACAAGAATTAAGGTATATATATGTATGTACTTGTTCAGTGTTTTTATTTCCCTTCTAGGTCTTGTTCTGTTTGTTTTCACATGCTGTCATTATTCTCTACAAAAGTTAAATGCTGATGATAGGTATACGGAATACACATATCATTCACATTTCCTAAAAATAATTGTAATTCCTGAATTAATCCCAATAGTAAAGTATCCTTGGCCTGGGAGATTTTACTAGAAACACTCACATTGGCTCTACAAATGGGGTGGACAAATGCACAGATTTCAAATGTATACATTCAGGATAACTTCAACTGCTTAAACAAGACAATTAACAGTAAATGCTGGCAGAGCACCTTGGATTCATAATCACTGAAGAGTAGCTGTGATATCATTTAATCATCACTATCCTCAACATCAGCATGAGAGCAACAATCATACAAAAAGAACTAAGAAATAGAGAAATGTACCCTCACAATCACTATTGAGGATTTGGAGTCTAAATTGTCATCTTATGCCAATAAGTTTTGTGGGAACTCATCATGAGCCCACTGGTGACAGCCCATATGCAAAATGATGTTATTGTTCTTCTCTTTAAAGGAGAAATTATGACATCCTTTGAGCCAATTTATGATGTAAAATTACATCTACTGCCTACAAAACTCATGTGAAATCTAACTCTGAACTATACTGTAATACACAGATTATTGAACCTATTTCCTGAAATGGTCAAATAAAAGGATCACTTCATATTTTAGTATTTAATGCAGACAGGAATCCACACTTCCCTACGAGTTAATACAAAGAAATCAAATCTATGCATTCACTTTGCTCCATGCTTAGAGACAGTCATTTATGGCAACTATTCTCTATTAAGTCCATTTCATCTTGGCCTCAATCATTTTCAAGTCTCAAAAGTCCATTGTGAATATGACATTACATATCTATCTTTTTTCCTGCAAATATGACTTTTTTCAGTATCTTGGTTCATTCGTGACCAAAGATTTTCTTACTTTTTGAAATATTGTTTCAATTTATACAAATATTGAACATATATTTTGTCAAGCATGATTATTAACTTTAAGGTGAGAATCATTTTTGAGAATATGATACTGTTTGGTATACTCTTTAAAGTTATCATAAATCTAGGAAATATATTTATGCATAATATCAAGATTTGACTATAAGTACAATTTAAATTTTGATCTAATTCAGTGCTTAGTAATCTCACTTCTTTCCAGAATTGTATAATAACTTATATTTTAGAGAACACTGTGTTTTGAGAGTTTAAAAATATTCAGAGGGCTGGGAATGTGGCTTAGCAGTAGAGTGCCTTGCCTACCATACATGAAGCCCTGGGCTCAATTCCTCAGCACCACATAAACAGTTAAAGCCTGAAGTTGTGCTGTGAAGCAAGTGGTTGAGTAGGGTGGTAACCTTGAGCAAAAAGAAGCCAGGGACAGTGCGCAGGCCCTGAGTCCCAAGCCCCAGGACTGACAAAAAATATTCAATTCATCTATTTTAGGGGGAAAAATCTATCAACTATCTACCACTTATCAATGACTAAGGCGATATATTTTTCAATTTTTTAACTCAAGGATAATTTCTGTTATGATGAAGGAAACTTCTGAGTTTACAAATGGCTTATCTAACCCTTCAAATTGGCAGCTTCAAACAGTTCTCTCTCAAGCATTTTTCCAAGACTTTGCACTTCAACATGGTAAACAAAACACATTTAGGATAGGTACCTTTTTATCTGCATACTTTTTACAGGTTTACTGGTCTGAAGAGCTGACAGTTGCCCCACATTATCCAAAAACAAAGTCATATTTCTGGGAAAATTTCTATGAATAATATCTAAGCCTACATATATCCTCATCTTCCATCCCTATATTTACCATCTGTGTTTCCTCCATGAGGACAATATGATTCCAAAGCAAAAAGTATGTACTTTACATAGACTGGTTTAACGTGTGTGTGTGTGTGTATGTGTGTGTGTGTGTGTGTTTATGTGTGTGCATTCACTTGGGAATGTCCACAAAGACTTTCACACTAAAATGTAAAGTTCATATAACAGTATGGCTTTAAGCCAAGGTTGTGAAATGAGTTTGATAATTCCTTTCAGGGTTTCTTACTTGTGCAAAGGGTCAATTCAATAGGAAAAGATGCAAATACATCTATTGAGGGTCTACTTCATTATATCTCAATGTTTCATGGAGTCCTGTATCTCATATATTATTATTCTGGTATCTCTCCATATATCTCGATACAAATTCACCAGATTTTATTTTGTTGGCTAGCAATTTACCACATCAAAATGAAAAGTGATGAATTTAACATAAGCATTAGAAGAAATTCTTACATATCATAAAATTAGGAAATATTTGCTGTTTAATTTGTCATAGTTATTATTTATTTCTAAGTCTTTTTAGTATATTAGACACTACTATCAGATCATGAAAAATTATATTTTTCCAGGCCCTAGTGGTTCACATTAATCGTCCTCATTCTCACTACCTCTATCCCCATTACTATACTCTATATTCTAGAAATTTAGGTTAACCTAAGACCAAGGGCCTTCAAAGCCCTAAGTAAACACTCAAGTTTAATTTCTACCTACTCAAGATGCTGAGATCTGAGAATCATGGATCAAAACCAACCTGAGCAGGAAACACTGTGAGAATTTATCTTCAATTAAATACCAAAAAGCCAGATGTAGAACTGTGGTCCAAGGGGTAGAGCACTAGCCTTGAGCAAAAGAACTCAGCCCCCTGAGACTGAAACCCAGGACTGTTGAATACACTAGCACACACACACACACACACACAGACAAACACACACACACACACACACACTGCCCAAAGCAAACAACAACTAATAAGCCTTCAGATAACTTAAAACTTGTAACATGGACATTTTGGCATATTTTATTGCAAATATTGTTTTAAATGTTCTTAGATGACCTTTTTAAAATCTATAATAATTTACTCAATGTTATTCTTCCCAGGAAAAGGGGTTCTATGCATGCAGTTTAAAGGTTATAGTTTCTTTTCTATATATTGTGATAAAATTCATGTGAATAAAATTTACGATCCTACCCACTGTGGCTATATTGTGCATTTACTTGAAGTAGATATAAGGTTTTTATGCAACCTTCAGGATTGCCTTTCTCCAAAATCTTTGTTTCACCCTGTAAGCATAAACTCTTGATTCTGCTCTCCTATCCACATGCTAACCATTCTTCTATCTTTATAAATCACCTCTACTATTTCATCTATAATTTTGTTTTCACATCTTTCGTTCACTTGCCATTTTTATACTGGACATTTCATGAATGGGGTTGATATGGGGGTAAGGATGTCTTTTTCCACAAAATTACTTGAAGGAGTTCTTTTTTGTTGCTGTTGTTGGTTGCTAATAGGTTTTGAACTCAGGCCTGAGTGCTTGCCCTGAGCTTTTCACTAACATCGAGGAATCTGCCACTTTCAACCACAGAGCCTCTTCCAGTTTTCTGGTACTTAACTGGAAATAAGAGTCTCAGGGACTTTCCTGCTCAGACTGGCTTTGAACTTTGATCTTCAGATCTCAGCCTCCTGTATAGCTAGGATTACAGTTTAGAGCCACTCCCACCCATCTAAGGAGTTCATTTGTAACAGGAACCCCTTCAGGAAGACTTCAAAAAGGACTCTAAATACAGTCCTTCTCATATATATATATATACATATATATATACACATACATATATATGTGTATATGTATATTATATATTTATGTATATATATATAATTTCCTTTATCTTAAATAGTTTACAAAAGGTTAACAATTTCTCAGACTATTTTTAAACAATCTTGATCTATATTAAAGCCAAACAAATACATTCTTTGAAGTTAATGTTAGTTTATAAGATGTAGAAATTGTCACTCACCTACTTAGGCAATTATATGTGAAAGCAAAAATGTATTTTATTTTATTTTTTTAATTTATTTATTAATTAAACAAAATTTTTTGACAAGGTGTTGTGCAAAAGGGGTACAGTTACATAATAGGGCAGAGTGTACATTTCTTGTGATATCTTACACCCTGTTTTACTTTCGCTTCCCTAGATCAGGTAGACATATATACATTACACAGTGTACCAAAAACATATACAGTGGCCACGTGGCCTACGCCAAAGAAAATTCACCTAGGATTATAAATGTCAACAATTGAGTTTGCTTATCCTTCTCTTATATAATTATACAACATAGCTTTTGAGCCATTGTGATCCACTGAGAGGTCTATTTTTGGCCTTTATATGTTGAGTAGTGGTTTCGTTTTAGTTACATAATGTAGGGTCACTGACCCAAACCTGTGAGAAATACCATTTGACAAGAAGTTTTTGGTTTCACAGACCTGGTCTCTACTGTCTCCCCCTCCCCCCACCTTAACAGTCATATATCAAGGAGATCATGCCTCTTTGTTCTCTGTGTTCTAGGCTTGTCTCGTTCAACATTATTTGTTCAAGTTCTGACCATTTCCCTGTGAATACCAATATTTCACCATTTCTAATCACTATGTAGTATTCCATTGTGTATAGGTACCATTTTTTTGGATCCATTCATCTGTGGAGGGGCATCTAGGTTGTTTCCATATTTTGGCTATTGTGAATTGTGCAGCGATAAACATGGAGGTGCAGATGTCTTTTTGATGTCTTGGGACCTGTTGTTCAGGATAGATGCTTAGTTGTGGTATGGCTAGGTCATAGAGTAGGTCTATGTTGAGCTTTTTGAGTAACCTCCATACTGTTCTCCAAAGTGGTTGTACTAATTTGCACTCCCACCAACAGTGGAGGAGGGTTCCTCTTTCCCCACACCCCCTCCAACATTTGTTTTTGGCTGAGTTCAGAGTATAGGCCATTCTAACTGGAATGAGGTGGTATCTCAGGGTTGTTTTTATTTGCATTTCCTTTACTGCCAGGGATATTGAACATTTCCTCATATGTTTCTTTGCCATTTTTATCTCTTCTCTTGTGAAGTCTCTCTTTAGCTCTTTTGCCCATTTGCTAATTGGTTTATTGGGCTTAGAGGGGCTTAGTTTTTTGAGTTCTCTGTAGATGACCGATATTAGGCCTTTGTCTGTTGCTGTGCTGGTAAAGATCCTTTCCCATATGGTTGGCTGTCTTTCTGTTTTGGTGGCTATGTCCTTTGCTGTGCAGAAACTTTTTATTTTGTAGTAGTCCCATTTGTCGAGTCTCTCCCCTATCTGTTGTTCCCCTGGGACACTATTCAGGAAGTTCCTTCCTGTGCCTATAAGTTCTAGCGTCTTTCCTACTCTGTCCTTCAGTAGTTTCAAGGACTCAGGTCTGATGTTGAGGTCCTTGATCCATTTCCAGTTGATCTTGGTGCATGGTGATAGGCTAGGGTCTACTTTGAGTTTTCTGCATATGGCTGCCCATTTTTCCCAGCACCAGTAGTTGAAGAGGCTATGTTTTTTTCCATTGTATGTCTTTATCTCCTTTGTCAAATATCAGTTGACTGTAAGAGTGTGGTTTTATTTCTGGGCCTTCAATTCTATTCCATTGGTCTTCATGTCTGTTTTTATACCAATACCAGGCTGTTTTTGTTATGATGGCCTTGTAGTAGAGCTTGAAGTCTGGTATTGCGATTCCTCCTGCACTGCTTTTTTTGCCTAGAATTGCTTTGGCTATTCTAGGTCTTTTGCTGTTCCATATGAATTTATGGGTTGCTTTCTCTATTTCAGTGAAGAATGTAGCTGAGATCTTGATGGGCATTGCATTGAATTTGTATAACAATTTGGGCAATATGGCCATTTTCACTGTATTGATTCTGCCTACCCATGAGCATGGGAGGTCTTTCCATCTCTTTGTGTCTTCTTTGATTTCCCTTTTTAAATGTTTATAGTTCTCATTAAGTAGGTCCTTCACATCTTTAGATAGGTTGATCCCTAGGTAATTTATTCTTTTTTTAGCTACTGTAAATGGTATTATTTCCATAATTTCCTTTTCTGCTTGTACATTGCTGGTGTACAGAAAAGCTGCTGATTTTTGTGGATTGATTTTGTATCCTGCTACTTTGCCAAAATGGTTTATTAGGTGTAGGAGTTCGGGGACTGAGTTTTTTTTGGGTCCTTCAGAAACAAGATCATGTCATCTGCGAATAGGGATAGCTTGATTTCTTCTTTGCCGATATGGATCCCCTTGATGATATACTCTTGCCTTATTGCTATGGCTAGGGATTCCAGCACTATGTTGAAAAGAAGTGGGGAGAGTGGGCATCCTTGTCTTGTGCCTGAGTATATGGGGAATGATTTTAGTTTCTCTCCATTTAATATGATACTAGCAGTTGGTCTGTTGCATATGGTTTTTATTGTTTTGAGGAATGTTCTATCTATTCCTGTCACCTCCAGAGCTTTTAATAAGTATGGATGTCATATTTTGTCAAAGGCTTTTTGGGTATTGACTGAGATAACAATGTGATTCTTGATTTTAGTTCTGTTGATGTGATGAATTACATTAAATGATTTACGGATGTTGAACCATCCTTGTGTCTGTAGAATGAAGCCTACTTGGTCATGATGTATAATTTTCTTGATCAGTTTCCGGATCCTGATAGCTAATATTTTATTGAGGAGCGTTGCATGTGATCATTAATGATATTGGTCTGTAGTACTCTATTTTTGTTGGGTCTTTGCCTGGTTTGGGGATGAGTATAATATTAGCTTCATAGAAAGAGTTTGGGATTTCAATTTCGCCGAAGAGTTTGAGGAGTATTGGTATTAGCTCCTCACTAAAGGTTTTATAGAATTCATTGGTGAATCCATCTGGGCCTGGGCTTTTCTTTGTTAGGAGGCTCTTGATTACCCCCTGTATCTCACTGTAAGTTATTGGTTTATTTAGCTGATTTATTTCTTTTTGATTCAGTTTGGGCAGTTTATACTTCTCTAAGCATTGATCCATTTCTGTAAAATTATTGTTTTTTGCTGAGTAGACGTTTTGGAAATAGCTCCTTATGATTGTTTGACTATCGTGTGTGCTTGTTGTAATTTTCCCGGTGGAGTCCCTGATTTTACGGATATGAGTCTCTTCTTTTTTTATAAGTTTTGCGAGGGGTCTGTCAATTTTATTTATTTATTTATTTATTTATTCTTAAATAACCAGCTTTTAGTTTTATTTATTTGTTGAATGGTCTTTCTATTTTCAATCAGATTTATCTCTTCTTTAATCTTTGTGATCTCTTTCCTCCTAGTCATTTTAGATTTGATTATTTCTTGTTTCTCCAGATGTTTTAGTTTCACCATGAGGTTATTCACCTGCTCTGCTTCCATTCTTTTAATGTGAGTGCTGAGGGCAATGATCTTGCACCGCAGCACTGCCTTAGCTGTATCCCATAGGTTTCTTTGTGATGTATTTTCATTGTCATTGTGGCTTATGAATTCGTTAATTTTGTCCTTAATTTGGTCTGTGGCCCAAGTTTTAGATAACAGTGAAGGGTTTAGTCTCCAAGTATTTTTATAGCCTCTGTGGTATTCTTTGTTACTGAGGGTGACCTTGATTCCACTGTGGTCAGATATAATACATGGGATGATTTCAATACTTTTGTATTTGCTGAGATTCTTTGTGTGGGCTATGACATGGTCCATTTTGGAGTATGTTCCATGGGCTACTGAGAAGAATGTGTATTGGGTCTCTGTAGGGTGAAAGACTGTACTGATCTATCAGATCCATTTGGGATATTGTGTTACTTGGATCTTCAGCTCCCTTGCTAATCCTCTGGGTGTTGGATCTGTCTCTTGGAGAGAGTGGAGTACTAAAATCTCCCACTATGATTATGTTTGGGTCTATCTTGTTCTGTAGTTCTGTGAGAATTTGCTTGACATGTGTAGGGCCTCTTTTGTTCAGTGAGTATAAATTTATCACCGTGATGTCTTGATTCTGGATTTTTTCATTGTATTAAAATGTAGTGCCTTCTTTGTCTTTTTGAGTTTATTTTAATGAGAAGTCCAGCTTGTCTGAAATCAGGATAGTCCTGCCATTTTGGTAGGTGCATTTGCTTGGAAGATCTTGCTCCATCCTTTTATTGGGAGCCTGTTTTTGTCCTTTGCTGTAAGATGGGCCTCTTGAAGACAACAGATGGCAGCTTTTTGTTTACAGGTCCACTGTGTCAGTCTGCTCCTCTGGAGAGTTTATACCATTTATATTCAAAGAGATCATGGATAAGAGTGGTTTTTTTTCCCCTTCCATTGTCATTTGGTGATGAAAGTCCCAGCTCTCCCTGTCCATCTCTCCCTGTCTGTGCTACCTAGTTCCCCTGCTGTTGTTGTCTGTTCTCTGCCGTTCGGTCCAGTGGTCTGTCTCGGTCGGTCTGTGCTCCATCTGGGGTCCGTGGAGCTTCTGCTGTCTGGACTCTGCACTGTTGGAGTGACTTTTCGGCTGTTGCTTCTCTGTCGCTGATAGTATGTGGTCCTGTTTACTGGCACCAGGTCCCCTTTCCCAACCTGGCCCTGTTCGGGCCAGGGTCGGTGTGGGGGGGTACCCCAGAGATTTTCCAGCTCCGTCAGGTTATAGGTTCTTCTTTTTTTGTTCTTTTTCATTTCCTGTGTTTCTCTGTTGCTTCTGGTTGTTGGGTTTGCTGGACTCTTGATGGAATGTTGGGTGCTGGAGTTCCCAGCTCACTATTCGGTTGGAGCAAGGTGGGGTGCCTCCCTATTGTGACGGTGCCATCTTCCTCCTCTCTGTATTTTATTTTTATTATCTTTAAGTAGTTATATAGTAGGTGCCATTTAGCAAAACAGTTTATGAATAGGATGCATATAGATCATCACCAGCCCCCTTCAATAGTCTCACTCCCTTTTCTTGATATAACCTTTTCCTTACTTTTCTTAATTTTATGCAATAAATATTTTATAAAATAAAATTTTACTGTGTTCTCCTTGCTTCCCCCCTTGAGTCATCTGGCCCTTTCCCCTTAGCCCTACGCCTCCTCCTGTATACACCCATTACCTAGGGCTGAATTTGTTGGGCTTTGACCCAACAAATTCTATTTGAGCTCTCCATAAAATCTATTGTAATGCAGTTGACAAGAGTACTTTATGTTTTCTTGTTTTGTATTTTTCCCTAATTATAGGGCCACAAAGCCTTGGCATGGTGTATTCTAGGCACATAACTATATAAGTAATCTGATAAAGAATATTTTTAGTGTGCCAGGCAGAAACTGTACCACTTGAGCTTTTCCCTGAGCCCTTTTGCTTTTCTTAATTTTCAATAGATTGTTACAGTTATTCCCAGGTGGCCTTGCAACTCAACTGGCTCTAGCAAGTTGCTTAACAGGAAGAAGTGATTACACTTTATAAGCATTTCTCAATTAAACTACGACTAATTGAGGCCACATCACCTGGCCAAGCAGGAATTTGTCAGAAAAGCAAATCTTCATCAGCTGATTCTCTTCCAGTAGATTTAATTCTCCAGCCTCCAGAAAACCAACTCTTTTAACAAAATATGACGTAATCAAAATAGCTTCCTATAAGATGTTGGCTATCCTTAAAATGGTGGTACTTTGGGCAAGCAACCTCTTCCATAGAAAGGATTCTAACTCCATAGAGTTCTTCTGGAAATACCTTTTCCCAGTGATGCATTATTTGCTTCCAGTGCAAGTCATACACAATGAGAAATACTTCTTTTTATAAGTCTTTGTAGGTGACACAATTCTTTATTAAGCTTGATTTACAGAAAGTGGAAAACACCAGCTTGAAATTCCAGTAAAACATCCATTACTCACTAAGTTCAGTAAGTGATAAAGCAGATATCAAAATAGGATATATTGTCATTTTATTGGAATGATAACAGATATTGTCTTTATATTTCCAAGTGAATTTGAACTTCTATCTGTTTTCATATTAGTGGTGCCTTATTCTTTCATATAACTGAAGTTAGGAATAAACTAGGCTTGATGAAATTACGTAAAAGAGTTACGAGAGTAGGAGAGAAAGCTTTGAAAAGACCTCGTTATACATAAGCTCTCTGAGTGGGGAGTAGAGCCACCTGTCTAGAGTCACAAGTAAAGCAAGAAAGTAATGATTTTGCGTCATGTTGGAGCAATAAAGCATTTCAAAGGAGGAGAAGAGAGCAGGACAACAAATTGAAATCCAGGCACCTGAAGTGAAGCTGTGGCTAAAGTGGTAGAGTACTGGTGGCCTCAGAGACCATACCATACCCTGGTTCAAATAACTTATAATAGAAAAAGATTGTTATTCTCCCAGTGGTTCTCTGCTATTTAATTGTCAAATAGAGATACTTCACAATAATCACTCTTCAAATATCCTGACTTGAGAAAATGAGGAAAAAGTTAAGGAAGACTTGAGGAATACAAATTTAACTGAGAATCTTAATGTAGGATGAATTAAAAGTTAAAAATTGAACATGGGTTAGGGAAAATGTAATGACTGTTTTCAAATCCTTCTTTCCAAAGCAAAAGAAATCTATTTTTGTTCAAGAGAGTCAAGGAATGGTTTTTAGGTAGTTCATATAGAAAAAGAGGAAGCACAAGATATATGCATTTTTCTATTCACTTTTTGTTCAGAATGTAACTTTGGAGCACATTTTTCACAGAAATGACAAAGTACATGTCTAGAAAGAGAAAGCTCTGCATTCAAATTCCAGTACTAACAAACAAAGCAATTTTTTAAAGAATATAATGACTTGCTATTGACTAGGTCTCCATTTTTAAATTGTTACTGTAAAGATGATATACAGAGGATTAAAAGTTGCATATGTCAGGTAGTGCATTTCTTCTTAAACAGTGTCACCTTTCCCCTCATTTTCCTCCAATTTCCCCCTTCCAACTGTCTTCCCCATAAGTTGCTCAGTTGATTTTCAACAGAGTGTTTAGTGAGTATTACTGCTGCATTTGTTCACCCATTGTCTCACCATTTCTGCATTCCCTCTTCCCCTCTTCAAAACAGATGAACTTAATATAGGACAAAAGGGCTAGTCTCCATTTTGTACAGAGTTCTTGAACTTACTCTTGTTATCAAATTAAGATGTTGTGTTCCTTAAACCACCCTATCTGCAAGCTCTGGTACTTTTAGTCTCAACCTCAGTTTTTCAGATTTCACATATGAATGAGAGAACATATTACTTGTCTTTTTTTGGGGGGGGGCCTGGTTTATTCCACTTAGCTTGCTGACTTCTGGATTCACACATTTTGTAAATGAAAAGACCTTCTTCTTTAGTAGTTTGAGTAGTATTCCATTGCGTTTAACCATTCATCTATTGATAAAAAGAACCATCTCATAATTTATACATATTCAAAATATACTGTATATAATAAATACATATAACTTATATTTTGCAAATAAAAATGAAATAGCTGGTTTCTTGTGTTTATGCCTGTAATCCTAGCTAATCAGAAGGCTGAGATCTGAGGATTGAGGTTCAAATCAAATGTATAAAAACGTCTTTGAGACTTTTGTCTTCAGTTAGCCAGAAAAATGCCAGAACTATAGGTATGGCTGAAGTGACAGAGCACCAGCCTTGAATAAGAAGCAAGGCAAGAGCCTGAGACCCTGAGTTCCCTATTACTATGTAATATTTCCTTGTGTTTCAGAAATATTTTGTTTAAAAGCAGGTGGAGCTGTACTATTTGCTGAGTATTGGTTGAAATTTATGCAATCTTTTACTCTCCTCATTGTATACTTGTCTCTTCAGGTTTCTTTATTTCTATTAGGCAAAAAAGGATTTTAATCCTAGAACACAGTAGTTTTATTTTTTGTATTTACCTGAAACTATGCATACACATTTTTATTTGAATTTCAGACAGCTGTATTTGCCTTAGCTCTGTTCAGTTGGGAAATGGGCTTCTCTTGTTTCTCTTACAATTGCTGATATTTTGATTTTCACATTTATTCTATGTTCTACTTGGATATATCATTGTGTGATAAAAAGAGAGGCACTAAAATCATTCAGCAGATGAGGCACCTAATGTTTAACAATATCATTTCCAATTAATTTTTAATTTATTATAGTAATAAATACATAGTTTGTTATACGAGTATGTTATATTTTCATTATTTACTAATGTAATACTTTTTACTATACTAGGAATAGTAAAAATTGTAAGGATAGAAATGAAAAATTCCCCCTATCTGAGAAATAAAATTTTTATTTCTATATAATAATTCACTTTTATGCCTTTGTAATCTTTAAAAATTTAATACTAGAATGAATGTTCTTTTAATATATACCAAGAGTTGTTTTGCATATTGTGCATCATTTTTTTTTTTTTTTTGGCCAGTCCTGGGCCTTGGACTCAGGGCCTGAGCACTGCCCCTGGCTTCCTTTTTGCTCAAGGCTAGCACTCTGCCACTTGAGCCACAGCGCCACTTCTGGCTGTTTTCTGTATATGTGGTGCTGGGGAATCGAACCCAGGGCCTCATGTATACGAGGCAGGCACTCTTGCCACTAGGCCATATCCCCAGCCCCATCATTTTCTATGTCAATAAACAGTATATCAAAATTCACAAAACATTCCAACTATGATTGTTTTTAATGTTCAACACTAAAATGAAAATAAATGGCATATTACAAGATGGAGCTATGTAACAACATTGTTTCAAGTTACTTATTGTGTGACATTCATTCAATAAAGGAAAATGCATTGATATGATCAACTTGAATTTTTAGTACAGTAAAATAGTTTGTATATTTTTCATTAATAAATTATTTAAGCAAAATTTCAATAGATTATTTTCTCCATTGAAAAACTTTTAGTAATAATCTTAAAAGTTTGTACATATGAGCCTATCTGTGTATATGAAAGAATGCATAATTGTCAAAGAATTCTTACCTAGATATAATGTAGAATAATATCAGTTACATGGCTTTATTACACTTTGCAATCTATGAACATTTTACATATGTCTATAAATTGCTCAGTGAAGTAAACAAGTGAGTAAATCTAACTAAAATGTGGATTTGAAATAGCATTTTTGAATTTTGGACAAAATTACAATCTCACTCATTTCCAGTATATTATGGAAATTTCATGAAAATACAAGTATTGCAAGAATTCATGCTTTATATAGTAGTCATATAACTGAAATTATTAAATGAGTTGTTAACCCTCTCACAATTTTGAATGAAGATAGAAGTTATTGGTCATCTTTAACTTCCTACAAGTACAGGGGTTGATTTTTTTTATTAATTAAATTTTGTTTGACAAGTTGTTGTGCAAAAGGGGTACAGTTACATAATAAGGTAGTGAGTACATTTCTTGGGATATCTTACACACTCATTTTTCTTTCCCTTCTGTAGATCAGGTAGGCATATATACAATACCCAGTGTACCAAAATCATATACAGTAACCACATAGCGTACGCCAAAGGAGATTCACCTAGAACTTTAAATGTAATGTCAACAATAGAATCCTCCTGTGTCCTTCTCTTGGAGTTGTTTTTGCTTTTCCTCATCTTATATGATCATATGTACATAGCTGTTGAGCTATTGTGATCCATTGATAGGTCTATTCTAGACCATTTTATGTTTAGTAGTTGTTTGGTTTTAGATACTTAATGTAATGTCACTGACCCAAACCTGTGGAAATACCATTTGAAAAGAAGTTTTTGTTTTTTTGTTTGTTTGTTTGTTTGTTTGTTTGTTTTTGGCCAGTCCTGGGGCTTGGACTCAGGGCCTGAGCACTGTCCCTGGCTTCTTTTGCTCAAGGCTAGCACTCTGCCACTTGAGCCACAGCGCCACTTCTGGCCATTTTCTGTATATGTGGTGCTGGGGAATCGAACCCAGGGCCTCATGTATATGAGGCAAGCACTCTTGCCACTAGGCCATATCCCCAGCCAATGAAAAGAAGTTTTTTGTTTCACAGACCTGGTGTCTACTGTCATCTCCACCCTAACAGTCATATATATCAAGGAGACCATGCCCCTTTGTTCTCTGTGTTCTAGGCTTGTCTCACTCAACATTATTTGTTCAAGTTCTGACCATTTCCTTGCAAATACCAATATTTTATCATTTCTAATCGCTATGTAGAATTCCATTTTTGTATAGGTACCACATATTTTGGATCCATTCATATGTAGTAGGGCATCTGGGTTGTTTCCATATTTGGGCTACTGTGAATTGTGCAGCGATAAAAATGGATGTGCAGATGTCTTTTTGATATCCTGAGACCTGTTGTTCAGGATAGATGCCTAGTTGTGTTATGGCTGGGTCATAGGGTATGTCTATGCTGAGCTTTTTGAGGAACCTCCATACTGTTCTCCAAAGTGGTTGTACTACTTTGCACTCCCAGCAACAATGGAGAATGGTTCCTCTTTCCCCACATCCCCTCCAGCATTTGTTGTTGTCTGAGTTCAGAGTATAGGCCATTCTAACTGGAGTGAGGTGGTATCTCAGGGTTGTTTTTATTTGCAGTTCCTTTACTGCCAGAGATGTTGAACATTTCCTTATATGTTTCTTTGCCATTTTTATCTCTTCTCTTGTGAAGTCTCTCTTTAGCTCCTTTACCCATTTAATAATTGGTTTACTGGGTTTGGAGGGCATTAGCAAAAGTCCCAGAATGGCCAAAGCAATTCTCGGCAAAAGAAGCAGTGCAGGAGGAATCACAATACCAGACTTCAAGCTCTATAATAGAGCAATCATAATAAAAACAGCCTGGTATTGGTATAAAAACAGACCTGAAGACCAATGGAATAGAATAGAAGCCCCAGAAATAGAGCCACATTTTTACAGTCAGCAGATACTCAACAAAGGAGTTAAAGACACACAATGGCAAAAACATAGCCTCTTCAACTACTGGTGCTGGGAAAACTGGGCAGCCACATGTAGAAAACTCAAAGTAGACCCTAGCCTATCACCATGCACCAAGATGAACTCAAAATGGATTAAGGACCTCAACATCATACCTGAATCCTTGAAGCTACTGAAGGACAGAGTAGGAGAGATGCTAGAACGTATAGGCACACGTAGAAACTTCCAGAATATAGTCCCAGGGGCACAACAGATAGGGGAGAATCTTGACAAATGGGACTACTACAAAATAAAAAGTTTCTGCACAGCTAAAGACATAGCCACCAAACTAGAAAGTCAGCCAACCATATGGGAAAGGATCTTCACCAGCACAGCAACAAAGGACTGATATCCATCATCTACAGAGAACTCAAAAACTAACCCCCTCCAAACCCAGGGGTTGATTTTTAATAGGTAAGAGGAAAGAAAGCTTTTTGGAGGTATATATTTATAAAATTAACTCACAGAAAATGTAATGATTGTTTTCAAATCCTTCTTTCCAAAGCAAAAGAAATCTATGTTTGTTCAAGATAGTCAATGAATGGTTTTTAGGTAGTTCATATAGAAAAAGAGGAAGCACAAAATATATGCATTTTTCTATTTACTTTTTGTTCCGAATGTAACTTTGGAGTACATTTTTCACAGCAGCCAGAACATCTTTGTTCCTAAAGCTGTAGATGATGGGGTTGAGTGTGGGTGTGAGGATGGTGTAGAATAGGGCCAAGAATTTATCCAGGCCTGGAGTGTGGTATGGCCTAGGTGTCATATATGTGAAAATAAATGGTCCGTAGTACATTATGACTACAACCATGTGGAAGGAACAGGTGGAAAGGGACTTTTTCTGTGCCTCTGAGGATTTCATTTGAAACACAGTGTGTAAAATTTGTACATAAGACACAGAGATCATGGAGAAAGGGATCAGCAGAAAAACAATAGCACTAACATCAACTCCCCTTTCATAGTTTGATGTGTCTACACAGGACAATTTCAGCAAGGCAGGGAATTCACAGAAATAGTGATCGATGACATTGGAATCACAGAATGGAAGGTGCATTACAATAACTGTGTGAATTATTGCATTCAGAGTCCCAACCAGCCAGGATCCTGCAGCCATGAGTCTGCTGACAGCCTCCTTCATGATCACTGGGTAGCGCAGTGGGTGACAGATGGCTGCATAGCGATCATAGGACATGGCAGCCAGGAGGAGACACTCGCTGCCCAGTAGGATGAGAGACACGAATAACTGAAAGCCACAACCCACAAAGGAAATGGTTCTGCTGCCCGACAGAAAGTTGGTAATCATTTTGGGGACAATGTTGGAAATGTGCAAGATATCCATGAAGGAGAGATGGCTGAGCAGGAAGTACATTGGGGTATGGAGTCGTGAGTCCCCTCGGATGAGGAGGATCATGAGCGTATTTTCTGTCACACTCATAATAAAAATGACAGATACACATGAGAAGAAGGCTAGACTTGCTTTGGAAGATGAGAAAAGTCCCCCAAGTATGAAGTCACTACCAAAGTTTAAGGTGTAATTCTTATGTCCCATCATAAATTCTCCTGTTACCTAAAAATAATTAAATAAGAAAATTAATTAATTAGTGGAAGAAAGGAAAAGTCACTATATTTTGGACTCATGTATATCAGCATAGTAAAATGGAGTGAAACAACACAATCAACATGCAAAACAAAAACATGCAATCAACATCTAAGATTTCTCTGCTAGTTCGTGGAGTGAATATTCTGTACAGATCTGGAGAATTATTTGTTCAAATCAAGTGTCCATATATATCACTTGCTGTACTGATTGGCTTATATAGTCTCCTCTGGTCTCATTGCTTAATTCATTTCATACACTACCAATCCAGTCTTCTCTTAAATACCATCTTCTGAGGAAACCTATACCTGCATGCTCTTGTGTGTTCTTAATTCCTGTCTGAATATTTGGATTTCTTGGATAGCCTTGCTCAAGTTGCTTTTGGATAGCTCATGCTTAATTTTCTAGCAGATTAAATTCTAAAAATATTTCTTGTTGCTGTTTCTAACAGAAGAATCTACCTTGATGCTAGGTATTAGATTTCCTCACTTGTGTAGACAAAACCTGCTATTATCACCAGTGTTTAGCGGTTTGTTGCCCACCTGAATTTAATGATGAGCTGAGGAGCTTGACAATTCTTGAGATAAACCTAAAGAGAATGACATACATTATTTCTGAAACTTTCCAAAGCAAATAAAGAAAAATAGGTACATATGGGTTAATCTAAGTTTTTATTTGAAATAAAATCTTTAAAGTTGAAAGTTTTGCTCATAAAACATCACCATCACTTCCTGAGAAAAGTTTTTACTTTTCACAACTTTACATTGTTTTGGATGCATTATAGAAAATGGATATATATATGTATATATACACATATATATCATATGTATTTCCTTTTCTAGTATGTAGGATCTATTTCTCAAATAATTAACAAAATAACAACATAAATAGTCATTTTCCTCATACATAGAAAATACTTTATTCTGTATTTTTCTCAATCCAGTATTATATAATGTTCCTTTGAAGGTAAAAAAGACACTGAACAACAAGAACAAAAAGCACTGACACAAACAATGAGCACATGAGACTAAATTCTGGCACATATCACTCAGAGACAATGATCATTATTATTGTTCTGTTTTTCTATATTAATATTTATATTTAACTCCAAAAATATAACAATTACTCTTCTTTCTGTACTTTTAAAATAAATCCTTCAACCACAATATGCCAGAAAGAGGAGAAAGATTTATACAGAACATGATAGAATATAACTACATAAATAAAATGGAATAAAATCAGAGGTATCATAATTATACTTTCTAGTCACTGATTGATAAAAATTGGTCCATGATACTCTGAGTGAGAAAGTTTATCATATATTTAATGAGAACTCTAACTTTGCCAACAACAGGGGCACATAATTATTTTTGTGGGGGCAGAGCAATGCATGTTGTATGAAATCTGACTATTGATCTGCTCATGCATTCATATCATACTAGCCTTTCAGAATTATTTTCACCCCTCCTGATTTATGAAGCACTGTCACAGTCCATAAAATCATTTCATGAGTGGCCATAGAGTGTTCAGCCATTGTTGCCTTCCCATTCCATAAATGTAGGGGGTCACAGTGAGATAATCTTCAGCATATTTTAAAAAATATATTTCACAATTAAGACTCCTAAAACCATTATTATTACCATCACATAAAATACCCCACATACAAGACATCTTTGTCATATTCCTCCTACAAAACTGATTCCCATAAATTACTATCTAGTGTGCTCCATATGTGTTTATGGTGGATTTAAACTATCTATTTCACAAGTAAACAGAATTTGTATGTACTTGGAAACATACCTAAAACATTATCATGCTCAGCACTTTGCAGCCAGTGGAATGTGGGAGTGTGGTAAATGGGCAGACTCCTGAACAATTGTAACACAGGAGTTGAGGGACTGAAACAATGAACTTTCTTCCCTTTATCTCCTGCTCAGCACTAGGTATGATGACATACGTTTGTGCCCTGTGTCTGTAATGGTTTCACTGAAACCAAACCCCAGGGATTCAGACAGAAAGCTAAAACTGCCAGCCCATTTCCTGTGGATTATGAGCCACAGAAGAGTTTCAGTCTGCTAAAGCGGAACTTAGTACCTACAAACAATTGAACATGTTATTTCTGTTTGTTCAAAGCAAATTATATCATTTATATTTGAAACTCAAACCTATGAACAATTGAGTGTGTTATTTCTATTTGTTAAAAGCAAACTATATTGTGTGTATTTGGAATTCAAACATAATTTATGAGCTGCATGTAGATGTTTTAATGGTTACCATAGCAAAAAAATTAAGAGGTCTGTATCTGCTTATGATAAAGTGAGTTAAGCAATTGTACTCTATTTAATAAACAACATATTATACAGTCCAGTAAAACACTTTTCCTCATGTGATATATATATATACACATATATAGTACATAATACATATTATATATCTTCATGTGATATATATATATATACTCATGTGAGATATACGTATATACATATCCTCATGTGATGTATATATATATACATATGTATGTATTCTATACATTTGTTCATATTTATTTAAATTGTTCTATGAGTTCTTTCAACATTTCCTTAAAAAATGAATTCTCTGGGTATACCCTTGTTATTATAAGCAACTGAATTTCAAAAATTCATTAGTTTTGAAGAAGCAGCTAATAAACATTCATCCAGTTCAGTTAAGCTTGATTAATTATTACATGGTATGGTAGTTTGCAGAACACTTTTATTGCATGGTTACTTGATTTAGACAGGAAGGCAGAGATTATAGTAAAAGTGATGCTTGACCCAATATAAAGGAACTAAAATATAATGATAATTAATTTTGTTTCTCTTTCAGCTAAAGACAATAAGAAAGAGCAAGCTAGAGTTAATATCTGTTAGGAAGAAAACTTGGAGGATAAAAATTTCCCTCAACACAAAAAATATTAACGCAAAATATGAAGGTATGTTGTAAGCAGATTGTGCAATAAGTTGTGTGTATGTATTGTTTTCCCTGTATAATATAAAAAAGATAATTATATGAACCTCTCTTTCCAATAATAATTATTTTTAATTATTTACAAATGAAATTAATATTTGGAATTGCCAATAAAATTATTGTAGTCACCTTTTCCTGTTGTGTACACTTATTTATGAAATACTTAAAGTGTATACTCCACCATATCCGAGAAATGTTTTAATTAATGAATGTAAAATTTGAGTTATTTGTATTTTATCAATGTAAAAAATGAAAAATAAAAAGGTTTGCTGGCAAGGTAGCTTATACCTCACAGCTATTTAGTAGCAGAGTTCTTTAGTTAAAAAAATCCCAAGGATTTTTCACAAGTTCCTTACTGTGAGACCATGACTCTCACAGCATTGCTCGTATGAAATGCTTCATTGTCAGTACATGAATGTAAGTAAATGCAAAAACTAAACAAATGTTTTGTAACATTAGGTATGCATATTCATGGGAAAAATGATGATACGAACAAGCACAGATTGTCCCCAGGGTGGTTAGCATAGTGATGATCTGGTCGGGTTTCATCACACATAAATTTCATTTCCTGAACAAAAATTTCAAATTACTGTGTAAAATAACCTGCAGGTTATGTGTAGATTGATAAGTTAAACAAAAATTAATTTCATTTATAATTTAGTTCTTGTCAACATGATTTCCATTAGGCAATGTACATATATCAAAATCCAGAAGGAAAAAAATCCAAAAAATTATGGTTCTATTTTAGGGATAGTTAATGTGTTTTAGCAAATGAAGAAATGCTACGTTTTGAAGAAGTATTTTCAATTATAGTGTTGTAATATAATGTAATATTGTACTCTGTTGAATATTTTGCTCATTTAAAAGGGTTGAGTGTGATGAGACTAGCTAATCAGGAGTCTGAGATTTAGTGGATCTTGTTTGAAAGTCAGCTCAAGCAGAGATGTCCTCAATACTGCATTTCCAGCTAATGAGAAAAACGCCAGAATGAGTCATGGCTCAAGTTGTATTGCACCATCTAAAATACATGTTTTAAGAGTAACTAAAATAGTTAGCCAATAAAAGAGAATGCCATGCGGTATTCAGGCAGGAGAGAAAGATTTTTTAATTACTTATTTATTATCAAATTGATGTACAGAGGGGTTACAGTTTCATACATAAGACAGTGAGTACATTTCTTGTATAACTTGTTACCCCTTCCCTCATTTTACCCCCCTTCTCCCTTTCCATTTCCCTCTCCCCCCACCCCCAAGTTGTTCAGCTGGTTTACACCAAAGGATTTTGTAAGTATTTCTTTTGGAGTCAATTGTCTATTTATCCTTTGTCTCTTGATTTTGATATTCCCTTTCTCTTCCCTGGCTCTAATACAAGTATATACAGTATCCCGGGTACTCAGATGAGATTCAGTGATAGCACGGGCACAACCACAGGATGGGGAGACAAGAGGAACAAAAAAAAAATGCTACGATTTCACATGGCATGTTGAAAGTGATTACAACAGTGATATAATTCTCATTTCCATAACATGGAGTTCATTTGTCTGTTATCAGGAAAACTAACAATAACAAATGCTGGAGAGGATGTGGTCAAAAGGGAACCCTACTACATTGTTGGTGGGAATATAAACTTGTTCAGCCACTCTGGAAAGTGGTATAGAGGTTCCTCAGAAAGTTAAACATAAAGCTCCCCAACAATCCAGCAGCCCCACTCGGGCATCTACCCAAAAGATTACAAGCAAGAACACACTGAAGCCACTAGCACAACAATGGTCATCGCAGCACAATTTGTCATTGCTAAAATATGGAACCAACCCAGTGTAAGGACTAACCTGAGAATTTGAGTGACTAAATATAGTAAGTTTTAGTGTTAAAATTATAACAGCTTCTAAACCCTGGTGATAACTCCATGCTACAGGACTGTACCCCCACCTATGGGACTAGTTTCTTGTAGTTTGACATTTAAAATATAGGGAGCCCTTGTTCCCTCTGTACCTAGGTAGTAACCATGGTAACGGACAGTAAAAATGATCATAGTCATAGACTATAGAAGTAAACATAATAGTAGAAATGCCATGGTAACTGTTGGGTTGGTTTATTTATGACTGGGTACTGGATTGTTCTGGCCCACTCATGCTTGCTTAGTGGTAATGGGAAAACATGGTGGCAATTGTTAGAATAAAGTTGGTACTAGGTCAGCCTGACCACAGAATTCTGCTTCTGTAAACGGCTTGCTTAACCTATTGGTGACTTGCTCTACCCCCCTGCGTTATCCCCCTGCAACAATGCTATGTGATCACCTGTTGTCAGTTTCTGATACTGAGGCCAGTTATCAATATCAAAGCCAAAATAGGTAACTGTAAAGGTAGATAGCTAATCAGGAAAACCCATGCTGAAATTTCCCTTGTATCAGCCAATGGTGTTAAAGGGTAGCTGTTGGCAATGGCAGCTTTGCAGGTTTTTTTGCTTTCAAAATAGCCTGTGAGATCAAGGAAGCATCACTCTCCAAGGGGGCAGCCCTGGCCGGTCAGCTAGTGATCTGGATGCTTGACACAAAAATAAACTTTGTTATACTTTCACATTAGGCCAGTCTCGCTCCTTTTATCATGGACCCTATCACCAAATGCCCCTCAGTAGATGAGTGGATCAGGAAAATGTGATACATACACAGATGGAATTTTATGCCTCTATCAGAAAGAATTACATTGTCCTATTCGTAAGGAAATAAAAGGACTTGGAAAAAATTATACTAAGTGAAGTGAACCAGACCCAAAGAAACATGGACTTTATGGTTCCCCTCATAGGGAATAATTAGTACAGGTTTAGGCTAGTCATAACAGAAGACCACAAGAGCCCAATAGCTATGCCCTTATGAACACATAAGATGATGCTAATTGAGAGAAAGTTTATTACCAAACTGCTGGCATGTGGCCAAGGTGATGTATAGCCAGAGACCTTATCTAGGGCAGGGAGGTCTGGCCAGGTGGATTAGGATGTGACCACTGGGAAGGGGAAAGTAACTGCCTACATGTATACTGGTTACCCAGGTAACTGGGTGGAGACTTAAACCAGGTGGGGGGCATCTGCATGGAGCCCTCTAGGGTGGAACTTACATTCTAGCCTTCTAATAGTTATGAAAAAGGACACAGACTATCTCTGGCTGCTTCCTGCTAGCAAGGGCATCAACATTAGGAACAAAGGGCAGAAACTCGGCCCCTCCAGGAGAAGGTGAGCAGCAGCTGTCCCTTGGTGGTAGATGCCAGTCCTTGAATGAAGCTTGGAAGAAGTATCATGAGGCGGGGGCTTGACAAAAATATGTCAAGGGTATAGGGAAGAAAATTAAAAATTGGATGACTTGGCTAGTTTAGTTAGTTCTTATATTTGTCTTATATTTGGGTATGGATATTAGATGGACATGCTACTATTTCTTGATCCCCTGTCTCTGATTAATTTAGAAAGAGTGAGTGTAGAGCGACTCCATTTAGGATGTGACATCATTTTCCTCTTACTCCTCCTCTTCATGATCCCTTGTTCCCTGGACTGGCTGAGTCCTAGGAGTCTAGGTGCCTATTGCTGGAATGGCTCTTCCCAGCTGGCATTTATGGGGGTTTGAACTCAAGGCCTGGGCACTATCCCTGAGCACTTCTGCTTGAGGCTAGTTGAAAGGATATGTCCTTGCCATCCCAGGGGACCATGCAGAGATAGTCACAGATGGGAGAAGAAGGTTTATAAGGAGTTTTATTAGTGGGGCCATAGTTCCTATGGGAGAGAGAATAACATGGCAGCCACACCTTATCCAGGTGGCAGCTTCTCTGGGGCAAAGGGGAAGTAGGTAGGTCTTAATGATGAGTAGGAGTGGCCCATTATAGTTCTAGGGCAGGGAGGTTATGTATGGGTGGATCTGGGGGCTACTGGCAGGAGCTGAGGAACTGAGGCAGGGGAAATGCTAATTAGTGCTATACCAAACTGAGCCACAGTGCCACTTCCAGCATTTGGCTGGTTAGAGATAACTCTCTTGAGCCATGCTTCCAGCCTGGCTCTTCACTGGTTAGTAGGAAATAGAGTTTTATAGGGATTTTTCTGCCCAGGGTGGCTTTGAACTGCAATTAAAGCAGTCTTTGCCACAAAAACACTTTTTTATTCCCAATTAAAGCAACAAGGAGGCCAAGAGGACTAGAGCTTACCTGCACCTTGTCAAGAATTGACCAACAAATACTTGACAGAATTCTGCAATGACAAAACTCAGTAGATGTGATGAGTTTTAGCAGAGATCTATAGCTAGATGAACCTATAAAGAATGACATGCTGCTTTTATGTGGAAACTGTGGCCATTGTAATGCTAAGAGCAATAGGTCTTACTGGGATGCCCTCAGCCTTCTGAGGGACATAGAATGGCTTTCCAATTCTCTAAGGCCAACCTCTAACTATATCCTCTTACATATCCTGCAATTACTAAAGTAAAGAATAAGGACAACTTTCTGAATAGAAGTTTGCATATTGGGTAATTGTGCAATCAATGTATGACTGATAAGGCAAATAAGGAAAATAATGGTACTTCTTCATTATTTGAAAAGAGTGAGACCAAGGATAGGCAATTATAGCATTATGCTAATTTGACTAATTCACAAAGACATCTTTGAGATGTGTTATAACTAGAAACTTGCATATGATTAGGGAACTAGATAAACAAAAGATATATGAACAAAGTTGCTAGGGTGAGTCAGCAGGGCAATGCTTCCAGGCCATAACAGGAAGCAGGCTCAATTCAGAAACACATCCAGAGACTGAATGTGCTAAAAAATCTAAAATTTAAAGGCACCACAACAATTGAAACAGGGAGCTATGTCATTGAGTTTTTTTAAAAAGGTCTTCCAGATATTCACTGGAAAGTTTCCAGTGGAAGAAAAAGTCATCAGCAGAGTGAATAGGATGTCTTTGATCTAGAAATCTGGGTGAAGTAGCCGAGGGATCTGAAAGGAAGATTACAGCAGCATAGTTATGATTGGTAAAATGTTTTAAAAATGTAAACAGAACCAAAATCCTTGCATGAGAGCCAAACCAATACCACAACACATCTTTCATGGTACATGATAGAGGAAAAGCTTCTAATATAATTATCCTCACATATGATTTACCAAAAAAGGTTGAGGATGTTTTAGTATCTTGAAAGCCAAATGCTATGTAAATTTTCCTAGACACAATGGATTCAATCTGAAAAGATACTAGGTTTTACAAACTCTACAAAATTGATGTAGTATAGACAATAATACATGAATCTAACTTGAAAATTCTAAGAATATTCAGTAAGTGCCATAGACATAGAATTATTAATTCTAATTTTCCTATTAAAATAAGAAATTTTTCAAAAGTACAAATTCATACATAGGACAGTCAAGAGATGTGTCATTTTCTATTAAGGCAAATTACTCTTAAATTTTACTTAAAGCAGTTATATAAGTAGGTAATATTTCTTATTAGGAAGACAGAAAAAAATTCAAGCCTTTGAATTTATTTCTTTATGTTCTAGTAAACCAGTGGAATTTGATTCAAAGTAAGAGGTATGAATCAATGTAGTTTCTAATTGCTTGTACAGTGACCACTATGTCATAATAATCTACATTAAAATAAATTTCTTGCCTTAGAAGAAAAACAATATTGTCATTGAGTACTAAATCTTTCCACACACACACACAAAAATATTCCTAGAAGGACAGGAATAAGAGATGTAGATGATGTAGACTGTTTGGATCTAGGCAAAATAAAATCTCCTGCTTCCATTTATCATAAAAAAGTGGGTTCTCCTATAGCAACAGGGTGGCTTCGTTATTTGAACCAATGGAATTTTGGACATAGTTACAATATAGTTAATAAAGCAAACTAGTAGCGCAGAGTTGAGCCTGTGGCTCAAACCTATAATACTAGCTACTCAGAAGGCAGAGATCTCAGGATAGTGGTTTAAAGCCAGCATGGTCAGAAAAGTTTGTTAGTCTTTTATTTCCAATTAACCATGAAAAATCCAGTAGTGAGCTGTGGTTTAAGAGGGAGAGAACCAACTTTGAACTAAAAAGGAAAGGAAACGTGCACAGAACCATAGCTCAGTCCATAGTAGGGATCCCCAACACCTACATACACACATTAAAAAAAGAAGAATGCTGAGAATATAAATTGTCAGAGGTTTACTTAAATACTAGCTACACAAAGCCCCTAAGTCCCTCTATTAAGACCAAGCCCCAAATGCTCCTGAGCATTATTCGAGGTTTCCTTTGATTTCATCTATTAAATCAGCATAGTATCATAAAAGCTTTAGACAGAACAAACATAAGAGATGTTATAGAAGCAAAGATTAACTTCTACCATGAGAAACAAAATCAAAAGACAGACTTCTTGTGAGCAGTATGAAAAGTGACGTTTGTTGACTAAGTGTGGATGAAATGTAGAGAAATGGTGATTAATGTTAAAATCCTGTCCATTTGGGCTTAGAGTAAAGAGGCATTTGTCCATTTGGTTTGCTACCTTACCCATTTTCTGCTGAAGCTCAAATATTTCTGGATGGTGAAAATTTGTCTCTATAAGAATGTCCATTATCAGGAAAACTAACAATAACAAATGCTGGAGGGGATGTGACCAAAAGGGAAGCCTACTAAATTGTTGGTGGGAATGTAAACTTGTTCAGCCACTCTGGAAAGCGGTATGGAGATTCCTCAGAAGGCTAAACATAGAGCTCCCCTACAACCCAGCAGCCCCACTTTTGGGCATCTACCCAAAAAACTACAAACAAGAACACACTAAAGCCACCAGCACAACAATGTTCATCGCAGCACAACTTGTCATTGCTAAAATATGGAACCAACCCAAATGCCCCTCAATGGATGAATGGATCAGGAAAATGTGGTACATATATACAATATCAGAAAGAATGACATTGTCCCACTTGTAAGGAAATGGAAGGACTTGTAAAAAATTGTATTAATTGAAGTGAGCCAGACCTAAAGAAACATGGACTCTATGGTTTCCCTCATAGAAAATAATTAGTACAGGTTTAGGCTAGTCACAGCAGAGGATCACAATAGCCCAATAGCTATATCCTTATGAACACATAATATGAAGTTAAGTGAAATGAACTCCTTGTTATGGAAATGAGTGTTATATCAATGTTGTGATTACTTTCAACATGCCATGTGAAACCATAGGGCTTTTTTTTGTTGTTGTTGATGATCCTCTTGTATCCCCTGCCTGTGGTTGTCCCCATGCTATCACTGTATATTATTTGAGTACCCTAGATACTGTATTAGAACTAGGGAAGGGAAAGGGAATATCAAAATCGAGAGACAATGGATAAAAAAACAAACGACTCCGAAAGCAATACTTACAAAACCATTTGGTGTAAACCAACTGAACAAGTCTTGGGGAGAGAGGAAATGGGGAGGGGGGAGGAAGGGGAATAAGGGAGGAGGTAACAGGTTGTACAAGAAATGTACCCACTGCCTTATATATGAAACTGTAACCCCTCTGTACATCACTTTGATAATAAATAAGTAATTATTCCGAAAAAAAAATTGTCTCTGTAGAGTTTGGTTGGTTATTATAGTATGTTACAAGGCAGTTTAGAAACAGAGAGAAAGAAAAATCTGGAATTACATAAAATGTGTCCAACTGCCTCTTACTCATACATTGGTATACCTTCTAAATGAAGAAAAGATAACTTTCAAATTCATTTTCATATCTCTACTCACATGGTAAGTAATCGAGTGTGAATCAGATGTTTCCTATTATATGTTATTATTGAAGTATAAAGAACACAGCCAGATTGTGTATTCTTCAACAGGCTTCATAATGGAGCACCTAACTTTCCATTGTGCAACACAAATCTGAACTCCTACCATGATTATTATCATATATAGAATGCAATATATTATAGATGGATTGATTAATATCAAAGTTAATTTTTTGCATTTGTTGTTTATACTTCATTCTATTTCCAGTTCCCAAATTCTTCCATGTATTTCTTATACCTCAGAGTGCTTTAACTACTCTCATTTTTGTCAAGGAAACCTTTACTCTTCTCATTGTAGGCTTGGTATTCCATATACCTGTATTTTTACCAGGGGAATAGTTATTACCTCAATCACACAAAGTTGGTTTATTTCTAAACTTATTTGGAATTACATACCTGTTTAGTATTTAACATGTGATTTCTGTATTGTCTTTATCTACAAAAATAATTGATGTTTTGATTATTTAATTTCCATTTTTTCATACCAATAGATACCAACATGTGATATAAACGGAAACTGAAATATGAAGCACAAGGTGCAATGTATATTTAGCATGAAGATTTCTACATAATTTTTAAATTTCTGCTCATAATAACTGTTTTATGCTAAAACAATAATCTTCATTATTAAAACAATCAAATGAAATTATGATAATAAAATCAAAACTGATGTTTTCATGAATTATTTTAATTAATATAGAATCATTTTTGCAACTTTAATCAGTTTTAGTTCAACCATTTAAAATATGACATAAATATATTTAATATCCTTAGTATACTTTGGGAGAGAATACTTTTAAAAGATTCTGTACCACTTTTCAGGTCTATATCTTTTATACCACAGTGTCATATACTTCAAATACTTTGCTAAGATTTATAATGTTTTGGGGTTGTTTTTTTTTTGGCCAGTCCTGGGGCTTGAACTCAGCCTGAACACTGCCCCTGGCTTCTTTGTTTGTTGTTGTTATCAAGGCTAACACTCTACCACTTGAGCCACAGCGCCACTTCTGGTTTTTTCTATACATGTGGTGCTGAGGAATTAAACCCAGGGCTTCATGTATGTGAAGAAAGTACTCTACCACTAGGTCATATTCCCAGCTCCCTAAGATTTATTTTGTTTTGTTGTATATCGTTATGAGTCTAATAACTATTTACAAAATTATTAGTCAATACCATGATACTTAAAATTACCCTTTATTTATTCAGTGTCAAATGATTGCTAGGGCATAATTAACTTGAAGCATTTGATCATTATATAGTGATATATATATATATATATATATATATTTTGCATTCATACAGTATTCAAACCAATTTTTACTGGAAATATTTCCCTCTGTGCAATAAATTCATTAAGAATTTTTCAACAGTGGACATTTGAAACTGAATATGCCTGTGAAACAAGAGATACATTTCAGACCATATTTAACTAACAGTTTTGGTTAGAGCACAGTATGGTGACTACATTATAATATTTTAGCACAGAGTGAATCAGGGGATGTAAATGGGAGTGAGAGGTTGTACATGACTTACTGAAATACACATGGAGGGCAGCATGAGGCCAAGAAATGGAAATAGGTTAAATTGGTTAGGGATTTTTAATAAATTAATTGTAGTGAATTTTGTTCTATCAACACTATATAAATTTTTATAAATCATAAATGACACATGAATTAATATTTACTATAAATAGATATAATTAAATCATACAGATAATTTCTTGACTAGATTTACAATCACAATATGATTTACAATCACAATATGACTATTGGTCAACTTGTTACTTCCTATAAGTGTATCTATGGACTACAAAAGATACCAAGTGATAAACAATGAACACAGATTCCCTGTCTCTCAATTAAAACCCCGTGTCTTAGAAAACTAATCAAGAAAATTAATTTTAAAAAATCAAAAGAAGAAAACACACTCTTCTTTTTTCTAAAGAAAAAGACAAACCTGTCTTTAAAAGAAATGTTACAGGGCAGAAGGGAATGACAGTAACAATAGCTAATCAAGAGATTGAGATCAGAGAATCACAGTCTGAAGTCAGTCCACATAGACAAATACTCAAAACAAATCAACAAAAGCAGTGGCCTGACTTCAGTAGCTCTCATCTGTAATCCTAGCTAGTGAGGGGGCTGGTTTCGAAGGATTATGTTCAAAGCCATTATGGATAGGAAAGTCTATGACTCTCATTTTAAAGTAACCACCAAAAAGCTACAAGTGGAACTGTGGATCAAGTGATAGAGTGTTATTCTTGAGCACAAAACTCAGAGGCAGTGCCCAAACCCTGAATTCAAGTACCAGGACTAATATATATTCATATGAAACTTGAGATACATTTCCATTTCAGGGCACAATTATCTAATAGTTTTTGTTGGAGCACAGTATGGTGACTACATTATAATATTTCAGCACAGAATTTCCTGAAGTCAGTAAATCAGTGGATGTAAATGGGAGTGAGAGGCTGTACATGGCTCAGTGAAGTACACATGGAAACCTAAGGTCTAATATATACACAGAGAGGCAGCCTAATGAGTGCTTGAGGCATTATATTCAAGACATAATAAGAACACAAAAAATATAAAATAATAGAAAAGTGAGTGCTGGTGGCTCATGCTTGTAGTCCTAGGTAATCAGGAGGCTGAAATCTGAGGATTGTGGGTTCAAAGACATCCTGGGCAGGAAAGTATATGAATTTCTTAACTCCACATAACTCCACAGAAAAGCAGAAGAGGTAGTGTTGCTCAAAGTGGTAGAGTGCAAGCTTTGAGCAAAAGGAGTTCAGGAACAGTGCTTTGCCCTGAGTTCAAGCCCCACAACCAACAACAATGATAATAGTTATATTCATTAACCTTAAGCATATCACATATGTAAAAGCCAACATAAAATATATGTATGCATGGTTCTATTCATTTTTTGTATAGAAAGTTACTTTGCAGCTTATTTTTAACAGATGCCAGAACCTCTTTATTCCTAAAACTGTAGATGATGGGGTTAAGCAGGGGTGTGACAATAGTGTAGAATATGGCCAGGAACTTATCCTGGCCTGAAGTGTGGTATGATCTTGGCTTCATATAGGTGATGATACATGGCCTATAGTACATTGTAACCATAACCATGTGGAAGGAACAGGTGGAAAGGGACTTTTTCTGTGCCTCTGAGGATTTTATTTGGAAGACTGTGTGCAAAATTTTTATGTGCAAGGCAAACACTCTTGCCACTAGGCCATATTCCCAGCCCAAACTACTCATTATGTTTAAATTAAGCTTCAGCTTTTTTTTTTTTTTTTTGCCAATCCTGGGGCTTGAACTTGGGGCCTGAGCACTGTTTCTGGCTTCTTTTTTATTTTGCTCAAGACTAGCGCTCTACCACTGGAGCCACAGAGCCACTTCTGGCTTTTTCTATACATGTGGTGCTGAGGAATCAAACCCAGGGCTTCATGAATGCCAGTAACTTTTTATTTATTTATTTATTTATTTTATTTTTGCCAGTCCTGTGGCTTGGACTCAGGGCCTGAGCACTGTCCCTGGTTTCTTTTTGCTCAAGGCTAGCACTCTGCCACTTGAGCCGCAGCAACTCTTCTGGCCTTTTCTGTATACCCAACCTAGGGCTTCATGAATATGAGCCACACTTGCCCACTAGGCCGAGGCCTAAGGTATGAAACTGTAACCTCTCTGTACATCACTTTGGCAATAAACAAAAAATAAATTAAAAAAAAATATGTACGATAAGAAGATGATGGAGAACGGGGTCAGAAGAAAAATAATTCCACTTAAATATACTATTTTTTCATAGTGTGATGTGGCTACACAGGACAGTGTCAGCAAAGCAGAGATTTCACAGAAAAAGTGATCACTGGCCCTAGAATGACAGAAGGATAAATGTATGATATTTGCTGTGTGCACTATGGAGTTGAAGGTCCCAACCAGCCAGGATCCTGCAGCCATGAGTCTGCTGACAGCCTCCTTCATGATCACTGGGTAGCGCAGTGGGTGACAGATGGCTGCATAGTGATCATAGGACATGGCGGCCAGGAGGAGACACTCGCTGCCTAGTAGGATGAGAGACACGAATAACTGAAAGCCACAACCCACAAAGGAAATGGTTCTGCTGCCTGACAGAAAATCAGTGATCATCTTGGGGACAATGTTGGAAATATGCAAGATATCCATGAAGGAGAGATGGCAGAGCAGGAAGTACATTGGGGGTATGGAGTCATAAATCACCTCGGATGAGGAGGATCATGAGTACGTTTTCTGTCAAGGTCATGACAAAGATGAAAAATAGACATAAGAAGGAGCCTAGACTTGCTTGGGAAGAAGAGAAAAGTCCCCCAAGTATGAAGTCATTATTGAACGTGTGATTTCTATGATTCATAATGAACTTCTACCTATAAATAATAAGAGAAGCACATATATAATATAGAAACCAATGAGAAAGTATACACATGTCAATCCCAATCGCTTATGCAATTACAATACCTACCTATGTTACAAGTGAGTTAGGTATGCATATTTTAAATTCACATTAAAAGTGTCTTCATCGGTGTTTGAAGGGAACATACAAAGGTGATTGTTAATTTGCACAAACCAACTTGTGGTTATTCACTATCTTGTATGGATGTATGTCTCCAACTTCTATTGATACCATACCCTTCAACAATCCCAGTTTTTCCATAATGACTTTATCTCAAGAATGCTGTGCTGCCTTTTG
>NC_063171.1:8300508-8349699 GCF_023159225.1 Perognathus longimembris pacificus
GTTGAGGTCCTTGATCCATTTCCAGTTGATCTTGGTGCATGGTGATAGGCTAGGGTCTACTTTGAGTTTTCTGCATATGGCTGCCCATTTTTCCCAGCACCAGTAGTTGAAGAGGCTCTGTTTTTTTCCATTGTATGTCTTTATCTCCTTTGTCAAATATCAGTTGACTGTAAGAGTGTGGTTTTATTTCTGGGCCTTCAATTCTATTCCATTGGTCTTCAGGTCTGTTTTTATACCAATACCAGGCTGTTTTTGTTATGATGGCCTTGTAGTAGAGCTTGAAGTCTGGTATTGCGATTCCTCCTGCACTGCTTTTTTTACCTAGAATTGCTTTGGCTATTCTAGGTCTTTTGCTGTTCCATATGAATTTATGGGTTGCTTTCTCTATTTCAGTGAAGAATGTAGCTGAGATCTTGATGGGCATTGCATTGAATTTGTATAACAATTTGGGCAATATGGCCATTTTCACTGTATTGATTCTGCCTACCCATGAGCATGGGAGGTCTTTCCATCTCTTTGTGTCTTCTTTGATTTCCCTTTTTAAATGTTTATAGTTCTCATTAAGTAGGTCCTTCACATCTTTAGATAGGTTGATCCCTAGGTAATTTATTCTTTTTTTAGCTACTGTAAATGGTATTATTTCCATAATTTCCTTTTCTGCTTGTACATTGCTGGTGTACAGAAAAGCTGCTGATTTTTGTGGATTGATTTTGTATCCTGCTACTTTGCCAAAATGGTTTATTAGGTGTAGGAGTTCGGGGACTGAGTTTTTTTGGGTCCTTCAGAAACAAGATCATGTCATCTGCGAATAGGGATAGCTTGATTTCTTCTTTGCCGATATGGATCCCTTTGATGATATCATCTTGCCTTATTGCTATGGCTAGGGATTCCAGCACTATGTTGAAAAGAAGTGGGGAGAGTGGGCATCCTTGTCTTGTGCCTGAGTATATGGGGAATGATTTTAGTTTCTCTCCATTTAATATGATACTAGCAGTTGGTCTGTTGCATATGGTTTTTATTGTTTTGAGGAATGTTCTATCTATTCCTGTCCCCTCCAGAGCTTTAATAAGTATGGATGTCATATTTTGTCAAAGGCTTTTTGGGTATTGACTGAGATAACAATGTGATTCTTGATTTTAGTTCTGTTGATGTGATGAATTACATTAATTGATTTACGGATGTTGAACCATCCTTGTGTCTGTAGAATGAAGCCTACTTGGTCATGATGTATAATTTTCTTGATCAGTTTCCGGATCCTGATAGCTAATATTTTATTGAGGAGCGTTGCATGTGATCATTAATGATATTGGTCTGTAGTACTCTATTTTTGTTGGGTCTTTGCCTGGTTTGGGGATGAGTATAATATTAGCTTCATAGAAAGAGTTTGGGATTTCAATTTCGCCGAAGAGTTTGAGGAGTATTGGTATTAGCTCCTCACTAAAGGTTTTATAGAATTCATTGGTGAATCCATCTGGGCCTGGGCTTTTCTTTGTTGGGAGGCTCTTGATTACCCCCTGTATCTCACTGTAAGTTATTGGTTTATTTAGCTGATTTATTTCTTTTTGATTCAGTTTGGGCAGTTTATACTTCTCTAAGCATTGATCCATTTCTGTAAAATTATTGTTTTTTGCTGAGTAGATGTTTTGGAAATAGCTCCTTATGATTGTTTGACTATCGTGTGTGCTTGTTGTAATTTTCCCGGTGGAGTCCCTGATTTTACGGATATGAGTCTCTTCTTTTTTTATAAGTTTTGCGAGGGGTCTGTCAATTTTATTTATTTATTTATTTATTTATTCTTAAAGAACCAGCTTTTAGTTTTATTTATTTGTTGAATGGTCTTTCTATTTTCAATCAGATTTATCTCTTCTTTAATCTTTGTGATCTCTCTCCTCCTAGTCATTTTAGATTTGATTATTTCTTGTTTCTCCAGATGTTTTAGTTTCACCATGAGGTTATTCACCCACTCTGCTTCCATTCTTTTAATGTGAGTGCTGAGGGCAATGATCTTGCACCACAGCACTGCCTTAGCTGTATCCCATAGGTTTCTTTGTGATGTATTTTCATTGTCATTGTGGCTTATGAATTCGTTAATTTCGTCCTTAATTTGGTCTGTGGCCCAAGTTTTAGATAACAGTGAAGGGTTTAGTCTCCAAGTATTTTTATAGCCTCTGTGGTATTCTTTGTTACTGAGGGTGACCTTGATTCCACTGTGGTCAGATATAATACATGGGATGATTTCAATACTTTTGTATTTGCTGAGATTCTTTGTGTGGGCTATGACATGGTCCATTTTGGAGTATGTTCCATGGGCTACTGAGAAGAATGTGTATTGGGTCTCTGTAGGGTGAAAGACTGTACTGATCTATCAGATCCATTTGGGATATTGTGTTACTTGGGTCTTCAGCTCCCTTGCTAATCCTCTGGGTGTTGGATCTGTCTCTTGGAGAGAGTGGAGTACTAAAGTCTCCCACTATGATTATGTTTGGGTCTATCTTGTTCTGTAGTTCTGTGAGAATTTGCTTGACATGTGTAGGGCCTCTTTTGTTCAGTGAGTATAAATTTATCACCGTGATGTCTTGATTCTGTATTTTTTCATTGTATTAAAATGTAGTGCCTTCTTTGTCTTTTTGAGTTTATTTTAATGAGAAGTCCAGCTTGTCTGAAATCAGGATACTCCTGCCATTTTGGTAGGTGCATTTGCTTGGAAGATCTTGCTCCATCCTTTTATTGGGAGCCTGTTTTTGTCCCTTGCTGTAAGATGGGTCTCTTGAAGACAACAGATGGCAGCTTTTTGTTTACAGGTCCACTGTGTCAGTCTGCTCCTCTGGAGAGTTTATGCCATTTATATTCAAAGAGATCATGGATAAGAGTGTTTTTTTTTCCCCTTCCATTTTCATTTGGTGATGAAAGTCCCAGCTCTCCCTGTCCATCTCTCCCTGTCTGTGCCACCTAGTTCCCCTGCTGTTGTTGTCTGTTCTCTGCCGTTTGGTCCAGTGGTCTGTCTCGGTCGGTCTGTGCTCCATCTGGGGTCCGTGGAGCTCCTGCTGTCTGGACTCTGCACTGTTGGAGTGACTTTTCGGCTGTTGCTTCTCTGTCGCTGATAGTATGTGGTCCTGTTTACTGGCACCGGGTCCCCTTTCCCAACCTGGCCCTGTTCGGGCCAGGGTCGGTGTGGGGGGGTACCCCAGAGATTTTCCAGCTCCGTTCAGGTTATAGGTTCTTCTTTTTTTGTTCTTTTTCATTTCCTGTGTTTCTCTGTTGCTTCTGGTTGTTGGGTTTGCTGGACTCTTGATGGAATGTTGGGTGCTGGAGTTCCCAGCTCACTATTCGGTTGGAGCAAGGTGGGGTGCCTCCCTATTGTGACGGTGCCATCTTCCTCCTCTCTGTATTTTATTTTTATTATCTTTAAGTAGTTATATAGTAGGTGCCATTTAGCAAAACAGTTTATGAATAGGATGCATATAGATCATCACCAGCCCCCTTCAATAGTCTCACTCCCTTTTCTTGATATAACCTTTTCCTTACTTTTCTTAATTTTATGCAATAAATATTTTATAAAATAAAATTTTACTGTGTTCTCCTTGCTTCCCCCCTTGAGTCATCTGGCCCTTTCCCCTTAGCCCTACGCCTCCTCCTGTATACACCCATTACCTAGGGCTGAATTTGTTGGGCTTTGACCCAACAAATTCTATTTGAGCTCTCCATAAAATCTATTGTAATGCAGTTGACAAGAGTACTTTATGTTTTCTTGTTTTGTATTTTTCCCTAATTATAGGGCCACAAAGCCTTGGCATGGTGTATTCTAGGCACATAACTATATAAGTAATCTGATAAAGAATATTTTTAGTGTGCCAGGCAGAAACTGTACCACTTGAGCTTTTCCCTGAGCCCTTTTGCTTTTCTTAATTTTCAATAGATTGTTACAGTTATTCCCAGGTGGCCTTGCAACTCAACTGGCTCTAGCAAGTTGCTTAACAGGAAGAAGTGATTACACTTTATAAGCATTTCTCAATTAAACTACGACTAATTGAGGCCACATCACCTGGCCAAGCAGGAATTTGTCAGAAAAGCAAATCTTCATCAGCTGATTCTCTTCCAGTAGATTTAATTCTCCAGCCTCCAGAAAACCAACTCTTTTAACAAAATATGACGTAATCAAAATAGCTTCCTATAAGATGTTGGCTATCCTTAAAATGGTGGTACTTTGGGCAAGCAACCTCTTCCATAGAAAGGATTCTAACTCCATAGAGTTCTTCTGGAAATACCTTTTCCCAGTGATGCATTATTTGCTTCCAGTGCAAGTCATACACAATGAGAAATACTTCTTTTTATAAGTCTTTGTAGGTGACACAATTCTTTATTAAGCTTGATTTACAGAAAGTGGAAAACACCAGCTTGAAATTCCAGTAAAACATCCATTACTCACTAAGTTCAGTAAGTGATAAAGCAGATATCAAAATAGGATATATTGTCATTTTATTGGAATGATAACAGATATTGTCTTTATATTTCCAAGTGAATTTGAACTTCTATCTGTTTTCATATTAGTGGTGCCTTATTCTTTCATATAACTGAAGTTAGGAATAAACTAGGCTTGATGAAATTACGTAAAAGAGTTACGAGAGTAGGAGAGAAAGCTTTGAAAAGACCTCGTTATACATAAGCTCTCTGAGTGGGGAGTAGAGCCACCTGTCTAGAGTCACAAGTAAAGCAAGAAAGTAATGATTTTGCGTCATGTTGGAGCAATAAAGCATTTCAAAGGAGGAGAAGAGAGCAGGACAACAAATTGAAATCCAGGCACCTGAAGTGAAGCTGTGGCTAAAGTGGTAGAGTACTGGTGGCCTCAGAGACCATACCATACCCTGGTTCAAATAACTTATAATAGAAAAAGATTGTTATTCTCCCAGTGGTTCTCTGCTATTTAATTGTCAAATAGAGATACTTCACAATAATCACTCTTCAAATATCCTGACTTGAGAAAATGAGGAAAAAGTTAAGGAAGACTTGAGGAATACAAATTTAACTGAGAATCTTAATGTAGGATGAATTAAAAGTTAAAAATTGAACATGGGTTAGGGAAAATGTAATGACTGTTTTCAAATCCTTCTTTCCAAAGCAAAAGAAATCTATTTTTGTTCAAGAGAGTCAAGGAATGGTTTTTAGGTAGTTCATATAGAAAAAGAGGAAGCACAAGATATATGCATTTTTCTATTCACTTTTTGTTCAGAATGTAACTTTGGAGCACATTTTTCACAGAAATGACAAAGTACATGTCTAGAAAGAGAAAGCTCTGCATTCAAATTCCAGTACTAACAAACAAAGCAATTTTTTAAAGAATATAATGACTTGCTATTGACTAGGTCTCCATTTTTAAATTGTTACTGTAAAGATGATATACAGAGGATTAAAAGTTGCATATGTCAGGTAGTGCATTTCTTCTTAAACAGTGTCACCTTTCCCCTCATTTTCCTCCAATTTCCCCCTTCCAACTGTCTTCCCCATAAGTTGCTCAGTTGATTTTCAACAGAGTGTTTAGTGAGTATTACTGCTGCATTTGTTCACCCATTGTCTCACCATTTCTGCATTCCCTCTTCCCCTCTTCAAAACAGATGAACTTAATATAGGACAAAAGGGCTAGTCTCCATTTTGTACAGAGTTCTTGAACTTACTCTTGTTATCAAATTAAGATGTTGTGTTCCTTAAACCACCCTATCTGCAAGCTCTGGTACTTTTAGTCTCAACCTCAGTTTTTCAGATTTCACATATGAATGAGAGAACATATTACTTGTCTTTTTTTGGGGGGGGGCCTGGTTTATTCCACTTAGCTTGCTGACTTCTGGATTCACACATTTTGTAAATGAAAAGACCTTCTTCTTTAGTAGTTTGAGTAGTATTCCATTGCGTTTAACCATTCATCTATTGATAAAAAGAACCATCTCATAATTTATACATATTCAAAATATACTGTATATAATAAATACATATAACTTATATTTTGCAAATAAAAATGAAATAGCTGGTTTCTTGTGTTTATGCCTGTAATCCTAGCTAATCAGAAGGCTGAGATCTGAGGATTGAGGTTCAAATCAAATGTATAAAAACGTCTTTGAGACTTTTGTCTTCAGTTAGCCAGAAAAATGCCAGAACTATAGGTATGGCTGAAGTGACAGAGCACCAGCCTTGAATAAGAAGCAAGGCAAGAGCCTGAGACCCTGAGTTCCCTATTACTATGTAATATTTCCTTGTGTTTCAGAAATATTTTGTTTAAAAGCAGGTGGAGCTGTACTATTTGCTGAGTATTGGTTGAAATTTATGCAATCTTTTACTCTCCTCATTGTATACTTGTCTCTTCAGGTTTCTTTATTTCTATTAGGCAAAAAAGGATTTTAATCCTAGAACACAGTAGTTTTATTTTTTGTATTTACCTGAAACTATGCATACACATTTTTTATTTGAATTTCAGACAGCTGTATTTGCCTTAGCTCTGTTCAGTTGGGAAATGGGCTTCTCTTGTTTCTCTTACAATTGCTGATATTTTGATTTTCACATTTATTCTATGTTCTACTTGGATATATCATTGTGTGATAAAAAGAGAGGCACTAAAATCATTCAGCAGATGAGGCACCTAATGTTTAACAATATCATTTCCAATTAATTTTTAATTTATTATAGTAATAAATACATAGTTTGTTATACGAGTATGTTATATTTTCATTATTTACTAATGTAATACTTTTTACTATACTAGGAATAGTAAAAATTGTAAGGATAGAAATGAAAAATTCCCCCTATCTGAGAAATAAAATTTTTATTTCTATATAATAATTCACTTTTATGCCTTTGTAATCTTTAAAAATTTAATACTAGAATGAATGTTCTTTTAATATATACCAAGAGTTGTTTTGCATATTGTGCATCATTTTTTTTTTTTTTTTGGCCAGTCCTGGGCCTTGGACTCAGGGCCTGAGCACTGCCCCTGGCTTCCTTTTTGCTCAAGGCTAGCACTCTGCCACTTGAGCCACAGCGCCACTTCTGGCTGTTTTCTGTATATGTGGTGCTGGGGAATCGAACCCAGGGCCTCATGTATACGAGGCAGGCACTCTTGCCACTAGGCCATATCCCCAGCCCCATCATTTTCTATGTCAATAAACAGTATATCAAAATTCACAAAACATTCCAACTATGATTGTTTTTAATGTTCAACACTAAAATGAAAATAAATGGCATATTACAAGATGGAGCTATGTAACAACATTGTTTCAAGTTACTTATTGTGTGACATTCATTCAATAAAGGAAAATGCATTGATATGATCAACTTGAATTTTTAGTACAGTAAAATAGTTTGTATATTTTTCATTAATAAATTATTTAAGCAAAATTTCAATAGATTATTTTCTCCATTGAAAAACTTTTAGTAATAATCTTAAAAGTTTGTACATATGAGCCTATCTGTGTATATGAAAGAATGCATAATTGTCAAAGAATTCTTACCTAGATATAATGTAGAATAATATCAGTTACATGGCTTTATTACACTTTGCAATCTATGAACATTTTACATATGTCTATAAATTGCTCAGTGAAGTAAACAAGTGAGTAAATCTAACTAAAATGTGGATTTGAAATAGCATTTTTGAATTTTGGACAAAATTACAATCTCACTCATTTCCAGTATATTATGGAAATTTCATGAAAATACAAGTATTGCAAGAATTCATGCTTTATATAGTAGTCATATAACTGAAATTATTAAATGAGTTGTTAACCCTCTCACAATTTTGAATGAAGATAGAAGTTATTGGTCATCTTTAACTTCCTACAAGTACAGGGGTTGATTTTTTTTATTAATTAAATTTTGTTTGACAAGTTGTTGTGCAAAAGGGGTACAGTTACATAATAAGGTAGTGAGTACATTTCTTGGGATATCTTACACACTCATTTTTCTTTCCCTTCTGTAGATCAGGTAGGCATATATACAATACCCAGTGTACCAAAATCATATACAGTAACCACATAGCGTACGCCAAAGGAGATTCACCTAGAACTTTAAATGTAATGTCAACAATAGAATCCTCCTGTGTCCTTCTCTTGGAGTTGTTTTTGCTTTTCCTCATCTTATATGATCATAGGCGATCCATTGATAGGTCTATTCTAGACCATTTTATGTTTAGTAGTTGTTTGGTTTTAGATACTTAATGTAATGTCACTGACCCAAACCTGTGGAAATACCATTTGAAAAGAAGTTTTTGTTTTTTTGTTTGTTTGTTTGTTTGTTTGTTTTTTTTGGCCAGTCCTGGGGCTTGGACTCAGGGCCTGAGCACTGTCCCTGGCTTCTTTTGCTCAAGGCTAGCACTCTGCCACTTGAGCCACAGCGCTACTTCTGGCCATTTTCTGTATATGTGGTGCTGGGGAATCGAACCCAGGGCCTCATGTATATGAGGCAAGCACTCTTGCCACTAGGCCATATCCCCAGCCAATGAAAAGAATTTTTTGTTTCACAGACCTGGTGTCTACTGTCATCTCCACCCTAACAGTCATATATATCAAGGAGACCATGCCCCTTTGTTCTCTGTGTTCTAGGCTTGTCTCACTCAACATTATTTGTTCAAGTTCTGACCATTTCCTTGCAAATACCAATATTTTATCATTTCTAATCGCTATGTAGAATTCCATTTTTGTATAGGTACCACATATTTTGGATCCATTCATATGTAGTAGGGCATCTGGGTTGTTTCCATATTTGGGCTACTGTGAATTGTGCAGCGATAAAAATGGATGTGCAGATGTCTTTTTGATATCCTGAGACCTGTTGTTCAGGATAGATGCCTAGTTGTGTTATGGCTGGGTCATAGGGTATGTCTATGCTGAGCTTTTTGAGGAACCTCTATACTGTTCTCCAAAGTGGTTGTACTACTTTGCACTCCCAGCAACAATGGAGAATGGTTCCTCTTTCCCCACATCCCCTCCAGCATTTGTTGTTGTCTGAGTTCAGAGTATAGGCCATTCTAACTGGAGTGAGGTGGTATCTCAGGGTTGTTTTTATTTGCAGCTCCTTTACTGCCAGAGATGTTGAACATTTCCTTATATGTTTCTTTGCCATTTTTATCTCTTCTCTTGTGAAGTCTCTCTTTAGCTCCTTTACCCATTTAATAATTGGTTTACTGGGTTTGGAGGGCATTAGCAAAAGTCCCAGAATGGCCAAAGCAATTCTCGGCAAAAGAAGCAGTGCAGGAGGAATCACAATACCAGACTTCAAGCTCTATAATAGAGCAATCATAATAAAAACAGCCTGGTATTGGTATAAAAACAGACATGAAGACCAATGGAATAGAATAGAAGCCCCAGAAATAGAGCCACATTTTTACAGTCAGCAGATACTCAACAAAGGAGTTAAAGACACACAATGGCAAAAACATAGCCTCTTCAACTACTGGTGCTGGGAAAACTGGGCAGCCACATGTGGAAAACTCAAAGTAGACCCTAGCCTATCACCATGCACCAAGATGAACTCAAAATGGATTAAGGACCTCAACATCATACCTGAATCCTTGAAGCTACTGAAGGACAGAGTAGGAGAGATGCTAGAACGTATAGGCACACGTAGAAACTTCCAGAATATAGTCCCAGGGGCACAACAGATAGGGGAGAATCTTGACAAATGGGACTACTACAAAATAAAAAGTTTCTGCACAGCTAAAGACATAGCCACCAAACTAGAAAGTCAGCCAACCATATGGGAAAGGATCTTCACCAGCACAGCAACAAAGGACTGATATCCATCATCTACAGAGAACTCAAAAACTAACCCCCTCCAAACCCAGGGGTTGATTTTTAATAGGTAAGAGGAAAGAAAGCTTTTTGGAGTTATATACTCATAAAATTAACTCACAGAAAATGTAATGATTGTTTTCAAATCCTTCTTTCCAAAGCAAAAGAAATCTATGTTTGTTCAAGATAGTCAATGAATGGTTTTTAGGTAGTTCATATAGAAAAAGAGGAAGCACAAAATATATGCATTTTTCTATTTACTTTTTGTTCCGAATGTAACTTTGGAGTACATTTTTCACAGCAGCCAGAACATCTTTGTTCCTAAAGCTGTAGATGATGGGGTTGAGTGTGGGTGTGAGGATGGTGTAGAATAGGGCCAAGAATTTATCCAGGCCTGGAGTGTGGTATGGCCTAGGTGTCATATATGTGAAAATAAATGGTCCGTAGTACATTATGACTACAACCATGTGGAAGGAACAGCTGGAAAGGGACTTTTTCTGTGCCTCTGAGGATTTCATTTGAAACACAGTGTGTAAAATTTGTACATAAGACACAGAGATCATGGAGAAAGGGATCAGCAGAAAAACAATAGCACTAACATCAACTCCCCTTTCATAGTTTGATGTGTCTACACAGGACAATTTCAGCAAGGCAGGGAATTCACAGAAATAGTGATCGATGACATTGGAATCACAGAATGGAAGGTGCATTACAATAACTGTGTGAATTATTGCATTCAGAGTCCCAACCAGCCAGGATCCTGCAGCCATGAGTCTGCTGACAGCCTCCTTCATGATCACTGGGTAGCGCAGTGGGTGACAGATGGCTGCATAGCGATCATAGGACATGGCAGCCAGGAGGAGACACTCGCTGCCCAGTAGGATGAGAGACACGAATAACTGAAAGCCACAACCCACAAAGGAAATGGTTCTGCTGCCCGACAGAAAGTTGGTAATCATTTTGGGGACAATGTTGGAAATGTGCAAGATATCCATGAAGGAGAGATGGCTGAGCAGGAAGTACATTGGGGTATGGAGTCGTGAGTCCCCTCGGATGAGGAGGATCATGAGCGTATTTTCTGTCACACTCATAATAAAAATGACAGATACACATGAGAAGAAGGCTAGACTTGCTTTGGAAGATGAGAAAAGTCCCCCAAGTATGAAGTCACTACCAAAGTTTAAGGTGTAATTCTTATGTCCCATCATAAATTCTCCTGTTACCTAAAAAATAATTAAATAAGAAAATTAATTAATTAGTGGAAGAAAGGAAAAGTCACTATATTTTGGACTCATGTATATCAGCATAGTAAAATGGAGTGAAACAACACAATCAACATGCAAAACAAAAACATGCAATCAACATCTAAGATTTCTCTGCTAGTTCGTGGAGTGAATATTCTGTACAGATCTGGAGAATTATTTGTTCAAATCAAGTGTCCATATATATCACTTGCTGTACTGATTGGCTTATATAGTCTCCTCTGGTCTCATTGCTTAATTCATTTCATACACTACCAATCCAGTCTTCTCTTAAATACCATCTTCTGAGGAAACCTATACCTGCATGCTCTTGTGTGTTCTTAATTTCTGTCTGAATATTTGGATTTCTTGGATAGCCTTGCTCAAGTTGCTTTTGGATAGCTCATGCTTAATTTTCTAGCAGATTAAATTCTAAAAATATTTCTTGTTGCTGTTTCTAACAGAAGAATCTACCTTGATGCTAGGTATTAGATTTCCTCACTTGTGTAGACAAAACCTGCTATTATCACCAGTGTTTAGCGGTTTGTTGCCCACCTGAATTTAATGATGAGCTGAGGAGCTTGACAATTCTTGAGATAAACCTAAAGAGAATGACATACATTATTTCTGAAACTTTCCAAAGCAAATAAAGAAAAATAGGTACATATGGGTTAATCTAAGTTTTTATTTGAAATAAAATCTTTAAAGTTGAAAGTTTTGCTCATAAAACATCACCATCACTTCCTGAGAAAAGTTTTTACTTTTCACAACTTTACATTGTTTTGGATGCATTACAGAAAATGGATATATATATGTATATATACACATATATATCATATGTATTTCCTTTTCTAGTATGTAGGATCTATTTCTCAAATAATTAACAAAATAACAACATAAATAGTCATTTTCCTCATACATAGAAAATACTTTATTCTGTATTTTTCTCAATCCAGTATTATATAATGTTCCTTTGAAGGTAAAAAAGACACTGAACAACAAGAACAAAAAGCACTGACACAAACAATGAGCACATGAGACTAAATTCTGGCACATATCACTCAGAGACAATGATCATTATTATTGTTCTGTTTTTCTATATTAATATTTATATTTAACTCCAAAAATATAACAATTACTCTTCTTTCTGTACTTTTAAAATAAATCCTTCAACCACAATATGCCAGAAAGAGGAGAAAGATTTATACAGAACATGATAGAATATAACTACATAAATAAAATGGAATAAAATCAGAGGTATCATAATTATACTTTCTAGTCACTGATTGATAAAAATTGGTCCATGATACTCTGAGTGAGAAAGTTTATCATATATTTAATGAGAACTCTAACTTTGCCAACAACAGGGGCACATAATTATTTTTGTGGGGGCAGAGCAATGCATGTTGTATGAAATCTGACTATTGATCTGCTCATGCATTCATATCATACTAGCCTTTCAGAATTATTTTCACCCCTCCTGATTTATGAAGCACTGTCACAGTCCATAAAATCATTTCATGAGTGGCCATAGAGTGTTCAGCCATTGTTGCCTTCCCATTCCATAAATGTAGGGGGTCACAGTGAGATAATCTTCAGCATATTTTAAAAAATATATTTCACAATTAAGACTCCTAAAACCATTATTATTACTATCACATAAAATACCCCACATACAAGACATCTTTGTCATATTCCTCCTACAAAACTGATTCCCATAAATTACTATCTAGTGTGCTCCATATGTGTTTATGGTGGATTTAAACTATCTATTTCACAAGTAAACAGAATTTGTATGTACTTGGAAACATACCTAAAACATTATCATACTCAGCACTTTGCAGCCAGTGGAATGTGGGAGTGTGGTAAATGGGCAGACTCCTGAACAAGTGTAACACAGGAGTTGAGGGACTGAAACAATGAACTTTCTTCCCTTTATCTCCTGCTCAGCACTAGGTATGATGACATACGTTTGTGCCCTGTGTCTGTAATGGTTTCACTGAAACCAAACCCCAGGGATTCAGACAGAAAGCTAAAACTGCCAGCCCATTTCCTGTGGATTATGAGCCACAGAAGAGTTTCAGTCTGCTAAAGCGGAACTTAGTACCTACAAACAATTGAACATGTTATCTCTGTTTGTTCAAAGCAAATTATATCATTTATATTTGAAACTCAAACCTATGAACAATTGAGTGTGTTATTTCTATTTGTTAAAAGCAAACTATATTGTGTGTATTTGGAATTCAAACATAATTTATGAGCTGCATGTAGATGTTTTAATGGTTATCATAGCAAAAAAATTAAGAGGTCTGTATCTGCTTATGATAAAGTGAGTTAAGCAATTGTACTCTATTTAATAAACAACATATTATACAGTCCAGTAAAACACTTTTCCTCATGTGATATATATATAACACATATATAGTACATAATACATGTTATATATCTTCATGTGATATATATATATCCTCATGTGAGATATACGTATATACATATCCTCATGTGATGTATATATATATACATATGTATGTATTCTATACATTTGTTCATATTTATTTAAATTGTTCTATGAGTTCTTTCAACATTTCCTTAAAAAAATGAATTCTCTGGGTATACGCTTGTTATTATAAGCAACTGAATTTCAAAAATTCATTAGTTTTGAAGAAGCAGCTAATAAACATTCATCCAGTTCAGTTAAGCTTGATTAATTATTACATGGTATGGTAGTTTGCAGAACACTTTTATTGCATGGTTACTTGATTTAGACAGGAAGGCAGAGATTATAGTAAAAGTGATGCTTGACCCAATATAAAGGAACTAAAATATAATGATAATTAATTTTGTTTCTCTTTCAGCTAAAGACAATAAGAAAGAGCAAGCTAGAGTTAATATCTGTTAGGAAGAAAACTTGGAGGATAAAAATTTCCCTCAACACAAAAAATATTAACCCAAAATATGAAGGTATGTTGTAAGCAGATTGTGCAATAAGTTGTGTGTATGTATTGTTTTCCCTGTATAATATAAAAAAAGATAATTATATGAACCTCTCTTTCCAATAATAATTATTTTTAATTATTTACAAATGAAATTAATATTTGGAATTGCCAATAAAATTATTGTAGTCACCTTTTCCTGTTGTGTACACTTATTTATGAAATACTTAAAGTGTATACTCTACCATATCCGAGAAATGTTTTAATTAATGAATGTAAAATTTGAGTTATTTGTATTTTATCAATGTAAAAAATGAAAAATAAAAAGGTTTGCTGGCAAGGTAGCTTATACCTTTCAGCTATTTAGTAGCAGAGTTCTTTAGTTAAAAAAATCCCAAGGATTTTTCACGAGTTCCTTACTGTGAGACCATGACTCTCACAGCATTGCTCGTATGAAATGCTTCATTGTCAGTACATGAATGTAAGTAAATGCAAAAACTAAACAAATGTTTTGTAACATTAAGTATGCATATTCATGGGAAAAATGATGATACGAACAAGCACAGATTGTCCCCAGGGTGGTTAGCATAGTGCTGATCTGGTCGGGTTTCATCACACATAAATTTCATTTCCTGAACAAAAATTTCAAATTACTGTGTAAAATAACCTGCAGGTTATGTGTAGATTGATAAGTTAAACAAAAATTAATTTCATTTATAATTTAGTTCTTGTCAACATGATTTCCATTAGGCAATGTACATATATCAAAATCCAGAAGGAAAAAAATCCAAAAAATTATGATTCTATTTTAGGGATAGTTAATGTGTTTTAGCAAATGAAGAAATGCTACGTTTTGAAGAAGTATTTTCAATTATAGTGTTGTAATATAATGTAATATTGTACTCTGTTGAATATTTTGCTCATTTAAAAGGGTTGAGTGTGATGAGACTAGCTAATCAGGAGTCTGAGATTTAGTGGATCTTGTTTGAAAGTCAGCTCAAGCAGAGATGTCCTCAATACTGCATTTCCAGCTAATGAGAAAAACGCCAGAATGAGTCATGGCTCAAGTTGTATTGCACCATCTAAAATACATGTTTTAAGAGTAACTAAAATAGTTAGCCAATAAAAGAGAATGCCATGAGGTATTCAGGCAGGAGAGAAAGATTTTTTAATTACTTATTTATTATCAAATTGATGTACACAGGGGTTACAGTTTCATACATAAGACAGTGAGTACATTTCTTGTATAACTTGTTACCCCTTCCCTCATTTTACCCCCCTTCTCCCTTTCCATTTCCCTCTCCCCCCTCCCCCAAGTTGCTCAGCTGGTTTACACCAAAGGATTTTGTAAGTATTTCTTTTGGAGTCAATTGTCTATTTATCCTTTGTCTCTTGATTTTGATATTCCCTTTCTCTTCCCTGGCTCTAATACAAGTACATACAGTATCCCGGGTACTCAGATGAGATTCAGTGATAGCACGGGCACAACCACAGGATGGGGAGACAAGAGGAACAAAAAAAAAATGCTACGATTTCACATGGCATGTTGAAAGTGATTACAACAGTGATATAATTCTCATTTCCATAACATGGAGTTCATTTGTCCGTTATCAGGAAAACTAACAATAACAAATGCTGGAGAGGATGTGGTCAAAAGGGAACCCTACTACATTGTTGGTGGGAATATAAACTTGTTCAGCCACTCTGGAAAGTGGTATAGAGGTTCCTCAGAAAGTTAAACATAAAGCTCCCCAACAATCCAGCAGCCCCACTCGGGCATCTACCCAAAAGATTACAAGCAAGAACACACTGAAGCCACTAGCACAACAATGGTCATCGCAGCACAATTTGTCATTGCTAAAATATGGAACCAACCCAGTGTAAGGACTAACCTGAGAATTTGAGTGACTAAATATAGTAAGTTTTAGTGTCAAAATTATAACAGCTTCTAAACCCTGGTGATAACTCCATGTTACAGGACTGTACCCCCACCTATGGGACTAGTTTCTTGTAGTTTGACATTTAAAATATAGGGAGCCCTTGTTCCCTCTGTACCTAGGTAGTAACCATGGTAACGGACAGTAAAAATGATCATAGTCATAGACTATAGAAGTAAACATAATAGTAGAAATGCCATGGTAACTGTTGGGTTGGTTTATTTATGACTGAGTACTGGATTGTTCTGGCCCACTCATGCTTGCTTAGTGGTAATGGGAAAACATGGTGGCAATTGTTAGAATAAAGTTGGTACTAGGTCAGCCTGACCACAGAATTCTGCTTCTGTAAACGGCTTGCTTAACCTATTGGTGACTTGCTCTACCCCCCTGCGTTATCCCCCTGCAACAATGCTATGTGATCACCTGTTGTCAGTTTCTGATACTGAGGCCAGTTATCAATATCAAAGCCAAAATAGGTAACTGTAAAGGTAGATAGCTAATCAGGAAAACCCATGCTGAAATTTCCCTTGTATCAGCCAATGGTGTTAAAGAGTAGCTGTTGGCAATGGCAGCTTTGCAGGTTTTTTTGCTTTCAAAATAGCCTGTGAGATCAAGGAAGCATCACTCTCCAAGGGGGCAGCCCTGGCCGGTCAGCTAGTGATCTGGATGCTTGACACAAAAATAAACTTTGTTATACTTTCACATTAGGCCAGTCTCGCTCCTTTTATCATGGACCCTATCACCAAATGCCCCTCAGTAGATGAGTGGATCAGGAAAATGTGATACATACACAGATGGAATTTTATGCCTCTATCAGAAAGAATTACATTGTCCTATTCGTAAGGAAATGAAAGGACTTGGAAAAAATTATACTAAGTGAAGTGAGCCAGACCCAAAGAAACATGGACTTTATGGTTCCCCTCATAGGGAATAATTAGTACAGGTTTAGGCTAGTCATAACAGAAGACCACAAGAGCCCAATAGCTATGCCCTTATGAACACATAAGATGATGCTAATTGAGAGAAAGTTTATTACCAAACTGCTGGCATGTGGCCAAGGTGATGTACAGCCAGAGACCTTATCTAGGGCAGGGAGGTCTGGCCAGGTGGATTAGGATGTGACCACTGGGAAGGGGAAAGTAACTGCCTACATGTATACTGGTTACCCAGGTAACTGGGTGGAGACTTAAACCAGGTGGGGGGCATCTGCATGGAGCCCTCTAGGGTGGAACTTACATTCTAGCCTTCTAATAGTTATGAAAAAGGACACAGACTATCTCTGGCTGCTTCCTGCTAGCAAGGGCATCAACATTAGGAACAAAGGGCAGAAACTCGGCCCCTCCAGGAGAAGGTGAGCAGCAGCTGTCCCTTGGTGGTAGATGCCAGTCCTTGAATGAAGCTTGGAAGAAGTATCATGAGGCGGGGCTTGACAAAAATATGTCAAGGGTATAGGGAAGAAAATTAAAAATTGGATGACTTAGCTAGTTTAGTTAGTTCTTATATTTGTCTTATATTTGGGTATGGATATTAGATGGACATGCTACTATCTCTTGATCCCCTGTCTCTGATTAATTTAGAAAGAGTGAGTGTAGAGCGACTCCATTTAGGATGTGACATCATTTTCCTCTTACTCCTCCTCTTCATGATCCCTTGTTCCCTGGACTGGCTGAGTCCTAGGAGTCTAGGTGCCTGTTGCTGGAATGGCTCTTCCCAGCTGGCATTTATGGGGGTTTGAACTCAAGGCCTGGGCACTATCCCTGAGCACTTATGCTTGAGGCTAGTTGAAAGGATATGTCTTTGCCATCCCAGGGGACCATGTAGAGATAGTCACAGATGGGAGAAGAAGGTTTATAAGGAGTTTTATTAGTGGGGCCATAGTTCCTATGGGAGAGAGAATAACATGGCAGCCACACCTTATCCAGGTGGCAGCTTCTCTGGGGCAAAGGGGAAGTAGGTAGGTCTTAATGATGAGTAGGAGTGGCCCATTATAGTTCTAGGGCAGGGAGGTTATGTATGGGTGGATCTGGGGGCTACTGGCAGGAGCTGAGGAACTGAGGCAGGGGAAATGCTAATTAGTGCTATACCAAACTGAGCCACAGTGCCACTTCCAGCATTTGGCTGGTTAGAGATAACTCTCTTGAGCCATGCTTCCAGCCTGGCTCTTCACTGGTTAGTAGGAAATAGAGTTTTATAGGGATTTTTCTGCCCAGGGTGGCTTTGAACTGCAATTAAAGCAGTCTTTGCCACAAAAACACTTTTTTATTCCCAATTAAAGCAACAAGGAGGCCAAGAGGACTAGAGCTTACCTGCACCTTGTCAAGAATTGACCAACAAATACTTGACAGAATTTTGCAATGACAAAACTCAGTAGATGTGATGAGTTTTAGCAGAGATCTATAGCTAGATGAACCTATAAAGAATGACATGCTGCTTTTATGTGGAAACTGTGGCCATTGTAATGCTAAGAGCAATAGGTCTTACTGGGATGCCCTCAGCCTTCTGAGGGACATAGAATGGCTTTCCAATTCTCTAAAGGCCAACCTCTAACTATATCCTCTTACATATCCTGCAATTACTAAAGAATAAGGAGAACTTTCTGAATAGAAGTTTGCATATTGGGTAATTGTGCAATCAATGTATGACTGATAAGGCAAATAAGGAAAATAATGGTACTTCTTCATTATTTGAAAAGAGTGAGACCAAGGATAGGCAATTATAGCATTATGCTAATTTGACTAATTCACAAAGACATCTTTGAGATGTGTTATAACTAGAAACTTGCATATGATTAGGGAACTAGATAAACAAAAGATATATGAACAAAGTTGCTAGGGTGAGTCAGCAGGGCAATGCTTCCAGGCCATAACAGGAAGCAGGCTCAATTCAGAAACACATCCAGAGACTTAATGTTCTAAAAAATCTAAAATTTAAAGGCACCACAACAATTGAAACAGGGAGCTATGTCATTGAGTTTTTTTAAAAAGGTCTTCCAGATATTCACTGGAAAGTTTCCAGTGGAAGAAAAAGTCATCAGCAGAGTGAATAGGATGTCTTTGATCTAGAAATCTGGGTGAAGTAGCCGAGGGATCTGAAAGGAAGATTACAGCAGCATAGTTATGATTGGTAAAATGTTTTAAAAATGTAAACAGAACCAAAATCCTTGCATGAGAGCCAAAACAATACCACAACACATCTTTCATGGTACATGATAGAGGAAAAGCTTCTAATATAATTATCCTCACATATGATTTACCAAAAAAGGTTGAGGATGTTCTAGTATCTTGAAAGCCAAATGCTATGTAAATTTTCCTAGACACAATGGATTCAATCTGAAAAGATGCTAGGTTTTACAAACTCTACAAAATTGATGTAGTATAGACAATAATACATGAATCTAACTTGAAAATTCTAAGAATATTCAGTAAGTGCCATAGACATAGAATTATTAATTCTAATTTTCCTATTAAAATAAGAAATTTTTCAAAAGTACAAATTCATACATAGGACAGTCAAGAGATGTGTCATTTTCTATTAAGGCAAATTACTCTTAAATTTTACTTAAAGCAGTTATATAAGTAGGTAATATTTCTTATTAGGAAGACAGAAAAAAATTCAAGCCTTTGAATTTATTTCTTTATGTTCTAGTAAACCAGTGGAATTTGATTCAAAGTAAGAGGTATGAATCAATGTAGTTTCTAATTGCTTGTACAGTGACCACTATGTCATAATAATCTACATTAAAATAAATTTCTTGCCTTAGAAGAAAAACAATATTGTCATTGAGTACTAAATCTTTCCACACACACACACACAAATATTCCTAGAAGGACAGGAATAAGAGATGTAGATGATGTAGACTGTTTGGATCTAGGCAAAATAAAATCTCCTGCTTCCATTTATCATAAAAAAGTGGGTTCTCCTATAGCAACAGGGTGGCTTCATTATTTGAACCAATGGAATTTTGGACATAGTTACAATATAGTTAATAAAGCAAACTAGTAGCGCAGAGTTGAGCCTGTGGCTCAAACCTATAATACTAGCTACTCAGAAGGCAGAGATCTCAGGATAGTGGTTTAAAGCCAGCATGGTCAGAAAAGTTTGTTAGTCTTTTATTTCCAATTAACCATGAAAAATCCAGTAGTGAGCTGTGGTTTAAGAGGGAGAGAACCAACTTTGAACTAAAAAGGAAAGGAAACGTGCACAGAACCATAGCTCAGTCCTAGTAGGGATCCCCAAAACCTACATACACACATTAAAAAAAGAAGAATGCTGAGAATATAAATTGTCAGAGGTTTACTTAAATACTAGCTACACAAAGCCCCTAAGTCCCTCTATTAAGACCAAGCCCCAAATGCTCCTGAGCATTATTCGAGGTTTCCTTTGATTTCATCTATTAAATCAGCATAGTATCATAAAAGCTTTAGACAGAACAAACATAAGAGATGTTATAGAAGCAAAGACTAACTTCTACCATGAGAAACAAAATCAAAAGACAGACTTCTTGTGAGCAGTATGAAAAGTGACGTTTGTTGACTAAGTGTGGATGAAATGTAGAGAAATGGTGATTAATGTTAAAATCCTGTCCATTTGGGCTTAGAGTAAAGAGGCATTTGTCCATTTGGTTTGCTACCTTACCCATTTTCTGCTGAAGCTCAAATATTTCTGGATGGTGAAAATTTGTCTCTATAAGAATGTCCATTATCAGGAAAACTAACAATAACAAATGCTGGAGGGGATGTGACCAAAAGGGAAGCCTACTAAATTGTTGGTGGGAATGTAAACTTGTTCAGCCACTCTGGAAAGCGGTATGGAGATTCCTCAGAAGGCTAAACATAGAGCTCCCCTATGACCCAGCAGCCCCACTTTTGGGCATCTACCCAAAAAACTACAAACAAGAACACACTAAATCCACCAGCACAACAATGTTCATCGCAGCACAACTTGTCATTGCTAAAATATGGAACCAACCCAAATGCCCCTCAATGGATGAATGGATCAGGAAAATGTGGTACATATACACAATATCAGAAAGAATGACATTGTCCCACTTGTAAGGAAATGGAAGGACTTGTAAAAAATTGTATTAATTGAAGTGAGCCAGACCTAAAGAAACATGGACTCTATGGTTTCCCTCATAGAAAATAATTAGTACAGGTTTAGGCTAGTCACAGCAGAGGATCACAATAGCCCAATAGCTATATCCTTATGAACACATAATATGAAGTTAAGTGAAATGAACTCCTTGTTATGGAAATGAGTGTTATATCAATGTTGTGATTACTTTCAACATGCCATGTGAAACCATAGGGCTTTTTTTTGTTGTTGTTGATGATCCTCTTGTATCCCCTGCCTGTGGTTGTCCCCATGCTATCACTGTATATTATTTGAGTACCCTAGATACTGTATTAGAACTAGGGAAGGGAAAGGGAATATCAAAATCGAGAGACAATGGATAAAAAAACAAACGACTCCGAAAGCAATACTTACAAAACCATTTGGTGTAAACCAACTGAACAAGTCTTGGGGAGAGAGGAAATGGGGAGGGGGGAGGAAGGGGAATAAGGGAGGAGGTAACAGGTTGTACAAGAAATGTACCCACTGCCTTATATATAACCCCTCTGTACATCACTTTGATAATAAATAAGTAATTATCCCGAAAAAAAAATTGTCTCTGTAGAGTTTGGTTGGTTATTATAGTATGTTACAAGGCAGTTTAGAAACAGAGAGAAAGAAAAATCTGGAATTACATAAAATGTGTCCAACTGCCTCTTACTCATACATTGGTATACCTTCTAAATGAAGAAAAGATAACTTTCAAATTCATTTTCATATCTCTACTCACATGGTAAGTAATCGAGTGTGAATCAGATGTTTCCTATTATATGTTATTATTGAAGTATAAAGAACACAGCCAGATTGTGTATTCTTCAACAGGCTTCATAATGGAGCACCTAACTTTCCATTGTGCAACACAAATCTGAACTCCTACCATGATTATTATCATATATACAATGCAATATATTATAGATGGATTGATTAATATCAAAGTTAATTTTTTGCATTTGTTGTTTATACTTCATTCTATTTCCAGTTCCCAAATTCTTCCATGTATTTCTTATACCTCAGAGTGCTTTAACTACTCTCATTTTTGTCAAGGAAACCTTTACTCTTCTCATTGTAGGCTTGGTATTCCATATACCTGTATTTTTACCAGGGGAATAGTTATTACCTCAATCACACAAAGTTGGTTTATTTCTCAACTTATTTGGAATTACATACCTGTTTAGTATTTAACATGTGATTTCTGTATTGTCTTTATCTACAAAAATAATTGATGTTTTGATTATTTAATTTCCATTTTTTCATACCAATAGATACCAACATGTGATATAAACGGAAACTGAAATATGAAGCACAAGGTGCAATGTATATTTAGCATGAAGATTTCTACATAATTTTTAAATTTCTGCTCATAATAACTTTTATGCTAGTAGATTTTCTATGCAATTTCAACTAAAACAATAATCTTCATTATTAAAACAATCAAATGAAATTATGATAATAAAATCAAAACTGATGTTTTCATGAATTATTTTAATTAATATAGAATCATTTTTGCAACTTTAATCAGTTTTAGTTCAACCATTTAAAATATGACATAAATATATTTAATATCCTTAGTATACTTTGGGAGAGAATACTTTTAAAAGATTCTGTACCACTTTTCAGGTCTATATCTTTTATACCACAGTGTCATATACTTCAAATACTTTGCTAAGATTTATAATGTTTTGGGGTTGTTTTTTTTTTGGCCAGTCCTGGGGCTTGAACTCAGCCTGAACACTGCCCCTGGCTTCTTTGTTTGTTGTTGTTATCAAGGCTAACACTCTACCACTTGAGCCACAGCGCCACTTCTGGTTTTTTCTATACATGTGGTGCTGAGGAATTAAACCCAGGGCTTCATGTATGTGAAGAAAGTACTCTACCACTAGGTCATATTCCCAGCTCCCTAAGATTTATTTTGTTTTGTTGTATATCGTTATGAGTCTAATAACTATTTACAAAATTATTAGTCAATACCATGATACTTAAAATTACCCTTTATTTATTCAGTGTCAGATGATTGCTAGGGCATAATTAACTTGAAGCATTTGATCATTATATAGTGATATATATATATATATTTATATATTTTGCATTCATACAGTATTCAAACCAATTTTTACTGGAAATATTTCCCTCTGTGCAATAAATTCATTAAGAATTTTTCAACAGTGGACATTTGAAACTGAATATGCCTGTGAAACAAGAGATACATTTCAGACCATATTTAACTAACAGTTTTGGTTAGAGCACAGTATGGTGACTACATTATAATATTTTAGCACAGAGTGAATCAGGGGATGTAAATGGGAGTGAGAGGTTGTACATGACTTACTGAAATACACATGGAGGGCAGCATGAGGCCAAGAAATGGAAATAGGTTAAATTGGTTAGGGATTTTTAATAAATTAATTGTAGTGAATTTTGTTCTATCAACACTATATAAATTTTTATAAATCATAAATGACACATGAATTAATATTTACTATAAATAGATATAATTAAATCATACAGATAATTTCTTGACTAGATTTACAATCACAATATGATTTACAATCACAATATGACTATTGGTCAACTTGTTACTTCCTATAAGTGTATCTATGGACTACAAAAGATACCAAGTGATAAACAATGAACACAGATTCCCTGTCTCTCAATTAAAACCCCGTGTCTTAGAAAACTAATCAAGAAAATTAATTTTAAAAAATCAAAAGAAGAAAACACACTCTTCTTTTTTCTAAAGAAAAAGACAAACCTGTCTTTAAAAGAAATGTTACAGGGCAGAAGGGAATGACAGTAACAATAGCTAATCAAGAGATTGAGATCAGAGAATCACAGTCTGAAGTCAGTCCACATAGACAAATACTCAAAACAAATCAACAAAAGCAGTGGCCTGACTTCAGTAGCTCTCATCTGTAATCCTAGCTAGTGAGGGGGCTGGTTTCGAAGGATTATGTTCAAAGCCATTATGGATAGGAAAGTCTATGACTCTCATTTTAAAGTAACCACCAAAAAGCTACAAGTGGAACTGTGGATCAAGTGATAGAGTGTTATTCTTGAGCACAAAACTCAGAGGCAGTGCCCAAACCCTGAATTCAAGTACCAGGACTAATATATATTCATATGAAACTTGAGATACATTTCCATTTCAGGGCACAATTATCTAATAGTTTTTGTTGGAGCACAGTATGGTGACTACATTATAATATTTCAGCACAGAATTTCCTGAAGTCAGTAAATCAGTGGATGTAAATGGGAGTGAGAGGCTGTACATGGCTCAGTGAAGTACACATGGAAACCTAAGGTCTAATATATACACAGAGAGGCAGCCTAATGAGTGCTTGAGGCATTATATTCAAGACATAATAAGAACACAAAAAATATAAAATAATAGAAAAGTGAGTGCTGGTGGCTCATGCTTGTAGTCCTAGGTAATCAGGAGGCTGAAATCTGAGGATTGTGGGTTCAAAGACATCCTGGGCAGGAAAGTATATGAATTTCTTAACTCCACATAACTCCACAGAAAAGCAGAAGAGGTAGTGTTGCTCAAAGTGGTAGAGTGCAAGCTTTGAGCAAAAGGAGTTCAGGAACAGTGCTTTGCCCTGAGTTCAAGCCCCACAACCAACAACAATGATAATAGTTATATTCATTAACCTTAAGCATATCACATATGTAAAAGCCAACATAAAATATATGTATGCATGGTTCTATTCATTTTTTGTATAGAAAGTTACTTTGCAGCTTATTTTTAACAGATGCCAGAACCTCTTTATTCCTAAAACTGTAGATGATGGGGTTAAGCAGGGGTGTGACAATAGTGTAGAATATGGCCAGGAACTTATCCTGGCCTGAAGTGTGGTATGATCTTGGCTTCATATAGGTGATGATACATGGCCTATAGTACATTGTAACCATAACCATGTGGAAGGAACAGGTGGAAAGGGACTTTTTCTGTGCCTCTGAGGATTTTATTTGGAAGACTGTGTGCAAAATTTTTATGTGCAAGGCAAACACTCTTGCCACTAGGCCATATTCCCAGCCCAAACTACTCATTATGTTTAAATTAAGCTTCAGCTTTTTTTTTTTTTTTTTTTTTTTGCCAATCCTGGGGCTTGAACTTGGGGCCTGAGCACTGTTTCTGGCTTCTTTTTTATTTTGCTCAAGACTAGCGCTCTACCACTGGAGCCACAGAGCCACTTCTGGCTTTTTCTATACATGTGGTGCTGAGGAATCAAACCCAGGGCTTCATGAATGCCAGTAACTTTTTATTTATTTATTTATTTATTTTATTTTTGCCAGTCCTGTGGCTTGGACTCAGGGCCTGAGCACTGTCCCTGGTTTCTTTTTGCTCAAGGCTAGCACTCTGCCACTTGAGCCGCAGCAACTCTTCTGGCCTTTTCTGTATACCCAACCTAGGGCTTCATGAATATGAGCCACACTTGCCCACTAGGCCGAGGCCTAAGGTATGAAACTGTAACCTCTCTGTACATCACTTTGGCAATAAACAAAAAATAAATTAAAAAAAAATATGTACGATAAGAAGATGATGGAGAACGGGGTCAGAAGAAAAATAATTCCACTTAAATATACTATTTTTTCATAGTGTGATGTGGCTACACAGGACAGTGTCAGCAAAGCAGAGATTTCACAGAAAAAGTGATCACTGGCCCTAGAATGACAGAAGGATAAATGTATGATATTTGCTGTGTGCACTATGGAGTTGAAGGTCCCAACCAGCCAGGATCCTGCAGCCATGAGTCTGCTGACAGCCTCCTTCATGATCACTGGGTAGCGCAGTGGGTGACAGATGGCTGCATAGTGATCATAGGACATGGCGGCCAGGAGGAGACACTCGCTGCCTAGTAGGATGAGAGACACGAATAACTGAAAGCCACAACCCACAAAGGAAATGGTTCTGCTGCCTGACAGAAAATCAGTGATCATCTTGGGGACAATGTTGGAAATATGCAAGATATCCATGAAGGAGAGATGGCAGAGCAGGAAGTACATTGGGGGTATGGAGTCATAAATCACCTCGGATGAGGAGGATCATGAGTACGTTTTCTGTCAAGGTCATGACAAAGATGAAAAATAGACATAAGAAGGAGCCTAGACTTGCTTGGGAAGAAGAGAAAAGTCCCCCAAGTATGAAGTCATTATTGAACGTGTGATTTCTATGATTCATAATGAACTTCTACCTATAAATAATAAGAGAAGCACATATATAATATAGAAACCAATAAGAAAGTATACACATGTCAATCCCAATCGCTTATGCAATTACAATACCTACCTATGTTACAAGTGAGTTAGGTATGCATATTTTAAATTCACATTAAAAGTGTCTTCATCGGTGTTTGAAGGGAACATACAAAGGTGATTGTTAATTTGCACAAACCAACTTGTGGTTATTCACTATCTTGTATGGATGTATGTCTCCAACTTCTATTGATACCATACACTTCAACAATCCCAGTTTTTCCATAATGACTTTATCTCAAGAATGCTGTGCTGCCTTTTGAAGTCTAATGTCTAGATCTAATCCTTAATCCTTGATTCCAAGGTCATTCTTATTTTCATAATTATTTCATTTATTGTAGTTAACACTTCTAGTATTTCAAGTTAAAGGTCTTGCTTCATGTTTACTCTCATTGTGATCTAACTTAATGTTGGGTTTATTTATTACTACATACAAATTACTCCAAAGTATTTTGGGCACATGGCAGTTGTAAGAAATAATTTTTATGTACAACAAATTCAAAAATTTGCAAAAGAACTGGTTATTCTTTTAGTTACATTTCCCATGATAGAAAATTAAAAGAATATCAAATTGTTCCAAAACTTGCCTACAAAAATAAGAAATTAGCTGGGGGAAAAATGAGGGAAGAGGTAACAAGTTGGATAAGAAATGTATGCATTGCCCTACTTATGAAACTGTAATCCCTCTATATATCACTCTGACAATAAAGAAATGAAAACCAAAAAATAAGAAATTGGAAAATATCTTGCTTAGTTTGTGTTTTTGTTGGAAATATTTTATAGGTTCAATATAAATAATGAAATATTGTTATTCTGAATCCACAATGACTTAAGAAGATATTTGACTTCTGTTTTACTTGTGATTTACAGAAAATACATCATTTTATTTTTTATTGCATACATGATAAAATAGTTTTAAAATATCTCTTCACAAATGAATGTTTGACTTCAGTAGTAATTAACTAATGGTAGTAACTGATTTAAGCATAGAAAATAATCAACGAATCTTTTAGACAGACTCTTTAAATTTTTATATATTAATTTCAATTTTGAACAACATTCAACAGTAGGTTACTATTGAAATCATACCAATTCTGAAATAACATTCTGCCTATTAACACCCACCTTCAGTTTTTTATTAAAATAATTTATAAAACTATTTCTTTTAATTTTGCTATAGCAGTACAATTTTTGTTAATATTTCTACCTACACATTTATAGGTTAAGGGAATTAATTTTCTCCCACATTATCTACTGAGGTGATAAAGAAATAATGGTAATAAGACAAGTTAAAGAAACTAAAAGAAAAAAAGTCCAAAGAAGTAAGGAAAATGCTCTGAATTCTCCCTGAAGAAAAATTATTCTGACAATATTTGATAGGTCATACTTTAAGTGTACTTATATTTTAGCATATATAAGAATATCAAATTGTTTTGGCTTTTACATAAACCTTGTTAGTAATCTAATTGATACTTTTACAAAAATAGACACATGCTAGTTTGAGTTTGTGAACAACAGATGACGCAGAAGTGATTGTTACTCATAAGTCACTAAGGTGGCAATTATATGGAACACAGAATCAAATGCTAAATCAGTCACTTTAAGAAAACAACACATAGAAAATATGAATAACAGATACATAAAACTCTGCTTTTCTTAGGAATTAGTATGCTATTTACTCAAGTTAATATAGAATTATGTAATTATAAAAGAGCAAGGTAAGCAGTGTGTTTCTAATACTCTGCAAAGATAAAAGAAGAAAAATTGTATTTTGAAAATATTTCAGTTTGGGTCTCTTTTGTTTATGCAACAACGTTCATTATGAATGGTATCTGATTTTTTTTATTTTTTTATTGTTATTATAAAAGTGATATACAGAGAAAGCGGTTACATTTATATTTTTCAGGTAAAGAATACAGTTCTTTTTGGACAATGCCCATTCCTCGCTCTCTCCTAGTTTTGAAATAAATATTTATTTCATCCATGTCACATGGTGAAAACTTAAACATTAAATGACACAGGAGAAAAAACATATTATCAACACAAATTCACACATACAAGCCAGAGCCTGATTATATAATACACATTCAGTGCAATCAGTGTTCACTATTCACTATTATACTTATTACTGCATTAATTACATTGTTACTACTGAATTACTGATACAATTCTTACTTGTGAACTTATATTATGTATTTGAGCTATTGGATAACAAGAGAGAAGAGAGAAATCTAACCAGGATATTGTAGTATATAATAAATAAAATGCAACAGAGCTAAGAGTATAAGAATTATATTGTCCACATACTAACTGGTAAATTTGTTCCATGAGACTCTGAGGGAGAAATGATGTGTGACATTACTTGAGAAGTTTTTGTCTTCCTCAGCAACACACACATATACAAGGAATGGGCAGGTGGTAAAAAGACACTTCTTATGAAATCAGCCACCTGATCCACACATTCTTTTACTTCTTAGGAATTTTGAATTTTTAATGAACTATTTTTGTCCTTTCAATTTTTCAGAACATTGTTATATAATCCATGATATCACCATAAAATGACTATGAGTTGCAATACTACTTCTGACTCCAAATTAGTGGACCTTATGAGTTTTGGTCACAATGAGATTATCTCCATCATGACTGAAAGTGAACATGTCAGGTTAATCCTGCAAAAGAATAAGCATCACCACCACAGAAAACAAGGCCAGGACAAACCAGCAATCAGGAAGCCATTCTTGACAGACAATGCTCACCCACTCAATACACAGTGCATCATCTTATATACATATTATTCCTACAAACTGACTCTCTTAAGTTACATCTCACCAAGTGTGGGCACATGTGGTCTTGGTGGCTCTGAAGCACATGTTTTCCATGTGTCTCTCAAATCCAGTGTGTTCCAGGAAAAACACCTGAAACATTACCATTTTCAGCATCTGGTATTCAGAGGAATATGGAAGTGTGGGAAATGGGCTACTGCCTGGACAACTGCAACACAGGAGAATTGGAGATTCATGGAGACACACACACCCTTCTTTGTTCCATTATCCTGTTCTTCAGCACTGGGTGGTACTGTAGTGTGTCTGTAGACAGAAAGCTGGAGCCACCAGGACATTTCCTGTGGACCTGTGTTACAGAACAGTTTCAGATTTCCAGAAATGAAATGACTTTATCTTCTATGAACAAAATTAAAACAAGGATTCTGTAATTTTGTCACAATTTTTATTGTGTATATGTGAGGTTTAAAACATATTTTACAGAATGAGGTTAGATTTTATCAAGTACCTTGTACCAAGGTAGATAATCATTTCTTCATCACACATCATTTGTGTCAAGAAAATATTTCAATTCTATTCATTAATAAGAGGATGATCTTTGTTATAATAATTATTATGTTGTTTTATGAACTTTAGTCCTAATATTGTACATTTGTCTAAATTGTTAACCACTTATTTATTTTTTAAATTGCTAAGTTAAAGGTCACATAGAGAAGGGTTAGATTTACATAAATCAGGTAAAGAGTATATTTCTTTTAACAGTGTTCCACCTTCCTTGTCTTCTCCTAGATTTTCCCTCCCATATTCATTTGTAAATTGTCTAGTTCATTTTCAGTGAGTACCACTGCTGTATTTGTTCAACCTTAGGGCCTCCATGCCCTCCCAACTCCCCCAACTTACACTCTCAAAAAGAGATTCTTTAACTTTCTTAAAAAGTTTCTACCTATGAATTTTTACACAGTTAAATTCTCCCTGGTTATGTACAATTCTGAAAAATTGAGCTGATAAGGGATTTGGTAGTTAGCAAAACATATCATTACTCTGTCATTTGATTTTGACAAGGAGACAGAGAACACAGCAAATAAAAAATTTCACCTAGTATGAGAATTTGTCAAATTCTGATGATTAACTTGTTCTTTTCAGTAAAGACCAGTAAGAGGATGATAATTCAAGATATAGTTAGTATTCACAAGCAACTAAGAATATTACTATGAATAAAACAAAAAATATTTTGTGAGTACAATAGAATCATATTTTATAGTTATATCTGTGTAAGTGTGTAAATTTTAGCAGTAAAATTTAAAACATAGAACAATGCTCTGAATTCATCTTCTCAGTGGTTAAGTAATGGTGTAAGGATGAGAGATGGGTTAGGATTCTAAAGGTATTGACATAGACAAAGGTTGCCAGATGCTAGAGAACTGAGACTAAGAACATTAACCCAAACATGGTGCGACTCTGTATGTTCTGAGGAGAGAAAGGGAAGAACATGGAGACACACAGCATGTGAGTGTCTTGTTCTCTTCATGAGCAAGCAGCATTCAGATCATAGACTAATCAGAGAAAACACAAGCAGCAAGCAGCAAATAGACTGCCATCACAGATGCTCCTCAATATGGAAGAAATATGTAGCAAGCAATATATTTTATGCAACAAAGATTTCGAACACTAACAGTCTATCTTGTTTTGATTTAATCTTTTTGCTCAAATTCCTCTCCCTTCTTCTTATTCTCTCTGTCCCTTCCTCTCCCCCTCCTTTTCATTTTTTATGCCTTTGATTTTTTTACTCCTTCCCATGTCAGAATCTCTCTACTTCTTTTGTTTTTATCTTGTTCTCTTTGGATCTGTGTTTGTAAAGGTTCTCCCCAGGGTATCTAATCTGGCATGGAACTTATGATCCCTCTAAGTTAATATCCCAAGTGCTGTGATTATAGACATTAGATGTAAATATCTGTTATTTCCAGCTCTAAATATTTAACTTTCAGTCCTTCTTCCTCTATTTTCCCTCTTGGTTTCTTTTTCTGTTTTCAACTTGATCAGTTTCTTTTGTCTTATCGTTTTACCTTCTCCATTCTCTCTTCTAACTTGTTTCATTATTATTCAGGAAGGTGTCAGCATGGAGTCTTAGAAAACTAAGAGATGAAACTCCCACTGGGGATCCAATGGCTGGAGAGTATATAGCATCACCATCACCAGCTAAGTGCTAGAACTGAAATAGGCATCAGATTAGGTCCCACCAAGGAACGCATGTAGCACAGCTTGAATCCCAGCATGGCATCTTGGGTGCCTGTTGCATGATGCTGTACTCTCCCTGGCCAGGAGTGATTCTCAATCCTTGTAGGTACGGCAGAAAAAAAATCACTTATCCTATAGCTGGCTCAGTATTAAAGCTAATGGGCCTCCCATCTGTAGACTGAGTCAGAGCCCTGCACCTGCCCTCCAATTCCACAAAATGTATTGAGACCAACTACTTCTTCCATCAAAGAGGGTGAACAGACAGAAAGGATCTAAAGCACAACCAACATGCTACGTGCTGCAGGCTTGGGAGTGTGTTGACCAGGGATGAAGATCTAAATCAGGACTCAATAAATCATGAAACTTCTAAAACCCCATCCAAGAAAAGTGAGTCACTGAGTGAGTAAATACTGAGATGAGGAAACAAAATGATTATAAGGCCAGTATCCTTCTCCTAACCAGGGCAACATTCAGTGTAGTGTTTGCTTCCCTGAACCTCGATCACATTCAGGAGTGATCCAAAGTTCAGAAGTTTGCTGGCCTCAGTACAAAACTAGTGTGGGAAGAAGATTTAGGTTTGGAGGCTGTTTTTCCCCAAAGTTCTAAAACTCCCAACACCCCAAAATAACTCCCAATACACAAAGAAAGGAATCCTCCCCAGGGACAGTAATTTAGAAGAAGGGAAGCAACCCATCTACAAGAGATTCAAGTGAGTTTTTCTCAGCCTCAACAGTGTGAGAATTTAGTTCTTTGGTCTAGACCATTGGGAAAAGCCTTGGATTCTGAGTCACAGTGGTGAGAAAGAGCACCATGAAACAGTCATTACACTGTTGTTCTTGAACACTTAAACTATATTAACTGAAAGAATAGAGGTGATTAGAACCCTCAGCCAATGTCTCAGGTGTTTAAATACCAAACAATATACACAGTAACATTGAAACAGTAAAATAATATGTACCTTTTAAGAATCATCAGTTTAAAAAATACAGTTAAATTTTAGTGAAGGTAATTTCAATGAACTAAAAACCAAACTTAAGGATTATTAGTGATACCAGTGTGTGTATGTGTATTATAAATATAAATATTTATCCCAATGTAAATATGTAAACATGAATATAAATATTTATTACAAATATAAATAATATACATTGGTTTAGTATAAAAGAGGATCCATAGAATGAGATTCACAAATTTTTTCATTTTGATTTTTTCTAAGAATACTTTGAAGCATTTTAATGTTAGTACTTTGCTAAATATCTGAAAGAATTTTTCAATGAGTGTAATCATTCTAGGATATACTCTGATGGCCTTTATTATTTATTCTCTTTTATTTATACTTATATATCTTTATCAGGTCTTCATATCCTATTGTTTCAAATTTGTTGTATTATTAATGTCAAATAATCAATTTATTTCTTCTTGATTTTCATATTATGGTATATTTTTTTTTAGTACTTTCTACTTTTAGTACTTTTCTACTTTTTTTCTCTGAATACCATTAGTATCTTCTAGTTCCTTTTTCAGCTCTAATTCTATTACTTGGGAACTTACTTTTTTTTCTTTTGGTACATCTCTTAATCATGTTTATCCTTATGAAGAACAAACTCTTTTTCTATTGATTCATTATATAATTCTTTTTATCTCCATGTCATTAATGCTGTTTGTAATTTCTATGGTTTCTTCCCATAAACAGCCTTGGAGATTGGCTTATTCTTCTTTTTCTAAGATTTACTGGGAGTGTTTTCATTGTTTACTTTGAATTTATTTGGATTTTCCAGTGTAGGGATGAGTGACTGCGAACTTTTAGAATTGTCTTGCTGCAGCCACACATTCTGGAACAATTGGTTATTCATTTTTGTTTCAACTAGGAGTTTTGGAATTTCTTTGCCAATTTCTTCAATGACTCATTGATCATTTAAGTGAAAGCTATTCAGTATTCATGCATTGAAGTATTTTTTTGTGATTTTCTTTTCTCCAAATTAGGTCTAACACTATTTCATTATGATCCTTTAGGGAAGAGAAAACTATTTTGATTATTTTGTATTTGCTTATACCTGCTTTATAGCCTAACTTATGATTTACTTAGAGAAAGTTCAATGAGTTGCTTAGAAGAATGTAAAATCTTCTGTTGTAGAGCTGCAATTCTCTGGAGGTGTCTGTGATGCCTGTTTCATAAATGGTGATGTTCAGTTCTCAGATATCTTTGTTGACTTTTTTAATGTCTATACGATAACTATGTTTGGAGGATTTGGTGCTTATACCACTCATTAATTTTTTGTCTAAACCTGTGATACAATTTAGATTCACTAATATTGTTTTTATTTGAGTATGCCTATTTTGAGAGAATATGTATATGTGTGTGTATATGTATATATATCTATATATAGAGAGAGAGATGTATTGTATTGTTGTATTGTTTCCTTCAATAATATATAATTTATTTTGTGGGTTCTGAGTTGTTTTTCTTGAAATATATTTAGTCTAGGTTGAGTATATCCACCCTTGCCTGATTTTGACTTGTGCTTACTTGATTAATCTTTTAATTCTATTAGTTTAATATGTGTCTTGGTGATGAGGTATGCTTCTCATAAATAACAAATTGTCCTGCTTTTTATGCAACCTGAAAATTGGTGTCTTTTCAGACTTTGGTCCATTTACATCAAGGGTTATGATACAGGACTATTAGTTCTGTAGCACTATTGTTTGTTTCATTTTTTCCAGGTTAATTATGCTGTTTTTTATTCTTTGTTTTACTGATATCCATCATTAGATTGTGCTGCTGTGCTGAAATAGGCCTGTATTATCTAAACTATGGTATGTATAGGAAGGATTCCAAAGCTGTATCACCTTTACATAACTCACAAACAATTTTAAAAAATGAATACCAGGAAGGTTGAAGTTAGAACATGTGTCCTGAGGGAGGGAGGGGAAGCCAAGGAGGAAGGGGCACAGAAAAATGCATAGGGGAAGGGTGAGGAAATACAGCTATAATATTCAATGTACATATGTGAATATGGAATCTGGTAACATAAAGTTGGTGGATGGGGCTGGGATAGATGGAAAACGCAGCATTGTTCTTATAAACTAATTCATTTAATTGAAGCAACTCTTTAAAGATAATAAAAATATATAAACAAATAATCATGTTAATAAAAAGGAAATGCTATGTTCAGTTCAAGGAATTTTGATAAACATACTACTACTCTAACCCAAATACCTTTTATGTACTTTCATAAAAATACAAACCTTTCATAAACCCATATTTTTCCATACAATAAGTATGTTGTCAGAAACTTACAATTTTAACAAGAAGAGTTAGGAACTTTAAGACTTTCACCTTTTGTAAAATAATCTGGTGTGTTGGGCTGGGGATATGGCCTAGTGGCAAGAGAGCTTGCCTCGTATACATGAGGCCCTGGGTTTGATTCCCCAGCACCACATATATAGAAAATGGCCAGAAGTGGCGCTGTGGCTCAAGTGGCAGAGTGCTAACCTTGAGCAAAAGGAAGCCAGGGACAGTGCTCAGGCCCTGAGTCCAAGGCCCAGGACTGGCCAACAAAAAAATAATAATAATAATCTGGTGTGTTGTAACAGTGAACAGGGATAAAGACGTATCATTTTAAAACCAATTGATGTAAAAATTCATTACAAACAATCTTTAAAATACTTCTTTCCAAAGAAAGAAATATTATTTTCTCAGAGAAATGTAAAGCACAGTCCTAAGTATTACCAATGGAGAAAGAAAAAGTACAAAATGCATGCAATTTTACTGATTTTTTTTGTTCAGAAATTTACTTTGAAGTGTACTTTTGGCAGCAGCCACTTGGACATTATTCCTGAAGAAGTACATGCTGGGGTTTCCACAGGGAGTGAGGGTAATGTGGAATACGACTAAAAACTTATCCTGGCCAAGAGTGTGATATGACGTAGGTCTCATGTACATGAAATAACATGGTCCATAGTACATTATGACCACAACTATATGGAAGGAACAGGGGGAAAGGGAATTTTTCTCAGGCTCTGAGGATGTCATTTGGAATACAGTGTGTAAAACTGGTACTAAAGGTACAGATATAATGGAGAACTATAACAACAGGAAAATTATGTCACTATAATAAACTGCATTCATAATGCGATGTTCCTAGATAGGACAATTTCAGCATGGCAGGAACTCAGAGAAAAAGTGATCAATGGGACCTCAAGTGACAGAAGGGAAAGTGAAGTGCATATACTGTGTGCATTATGAAGTTGAGGGTCCCAACAAACCAGGACCTTGCAGCCATGAGCATGATGACAGCCTCCTTCATGAGCGCAGTGGGTAGTGGATGGCTGCACAGCGATCATAGGCCATGGTGTACAGAAGGAGACATTCGCCACCCCGCAGACTTAGCGACAGAAATATTTGGAAGCCATATCCTACAAAGGAAATAGTTCTACTGCCTGACAGAAAATCAGCGATCATCATCATGTTGGAAATGTGCAAGATATACATGAAGGAGACATGGCCGAGCAGGAAGTACATTGGAGTTTGAAGTTGTGAGTCTCCATGGATAAGGAGGATCATAAAAACATTTTCTGTGGGGCTGGGGATATAGCCTAGTGGCAAGAGCGCTTGCCTCGTATACATGAAGCCCTGGGTTCGATTCCCCAGCACCACATATACAGAAAATGGCCAGAAGTGGCGCTGTGACTCAAGTGGCAGAGTGCTAGCCTTGAGCAAAAAGAAGCCAGGGACAGTGCTCAGGCCCTGAGTCCAAGGCCCAGGACTGGCAAAAAAAAAAAAAAAAAAAAAACATTTTCTGTTGTGCTCGTAATGAAAATGGCAAACATGAGAAGAAGCCAAGACTTGCTTGGGAAGTACAGAATAGTCCCAAAATAATGAAGTCATTGCTAAAAGTGTAATTGCCTTGTCCAATCATGAATTCTGATATTGTATCTGAAAGGAAATAATCAGAAAATTAGAAAAATGGAGTTATATTTCATTCATTCTGATAGTGTATATATATATATATGTATATACTACACACATACACACACACACACACACACACACACAAATATATCCATAAGATGTGCGGTGAGTTATGTCCCAATTAGCATCAAGGCTTATTTTTTTTGAATGATAGTTTTACTCTATGGTTACATAGTTTTTATTAATTCCTACTTTTTATAGTGCAGATTTTTTCTATATGCATATTATGACCTTGGTATTTAAAATTGTAGTTTATGGGGGCTGGGATTTACATTTAGTGTTATAGCTTCTTAAAACACTTGGTTTCTTCCCCAGAACCATAAGAAAACCTACATAAATTATATTCTCTTGGTCTTATTAAATTTCCTAGTCTTTGTTCCACTTTGATTTTTTTTTTGCTTTTCCTTTTACATTTTGTTTTGTAGTAAAAGTGCATAATTTATAAAATTAACACAAATAGGTTATGTTTGTTGTTCCTTGCAATTCTCCAGAATTTTAAGTTGATAATTGAATGCTTTTGCTCCATTCACTGGCAGAAGCAAAATGCCTAGAACAGAATCAGTCTTCCTGAGTAGTCAAGTAACATATGTTAACTTCTTGGAGAAATTCCATTTATCATTTTTAGGGTAAATGCTTTTCACATACTTATAAGAATTACCTTTTTTCAATATTCTTTGTGTATAAGCTTGCTCAAGAACTTCTAAATTTAGTCATGTCTACCGAGTACTTAAGGTTTTGTCACCCAAAGCAGTAGTCAGTTCTATATAATTTGAATAGTTTGTATTATTCTCCATATAAATACTGATTTAAACTTAAACATACAACTTTGAGGAAATTTGGTTTGCTCTTACTCAAAGGAGAAAGTTCATCATAAATCATTTACTCCATTTCATACCATGATAAATTAATCAGAGAAAGTGATAAATCACGATATTTTTTCAAAATTTAATTCTTATTTTAAATGATTATATGTGATTATACATTTGTGTGTCTATATATGTGTGATTCAAAGGGAGAATCTCGTAGTTAAACAAGTTTTGGTGTTGAAAATCAATTTAAGCTCTGAAATACTTGTTTCTCTAAATTATTCTTCATAACTACTTTGTTTGAATGTTGTAAATGCTTGGTGTTCGGCTGGTGATACTACATATGCTTAACTTGCTCACTTTATTTTTTAAAAAATCAAGCTATTTCTGACCTATTAAAGAACATAGATACCATTAAGTTCACTTCTGTTTTGAGGTAGTTTTTGAGATTTTTGATGAAGTTCTATTTGGTAAATGCCAGTCTTTTAATTGAGCCTTAAGTTTCAAAATAAATTTATTCCAATCCATTCTATCATTTGATATTTCTGCATCCTTAAAATAAACTAGTCACTACTTTAACTTCAAATCAATGCTAATATCTTCTTCTTTTTCTATCATGTCTTATTCTCTGCATGTATTGTACAAAGTATTTTTACTTTTGGAGTTAACTGATCTCACTGTCTTTACTAATATTTTACTAACTACACATTCATATTGTGATGAGTAAATTGCTTACTATAATATTAATACATATATTATATTTTTATTTAGAAAGAGCAAAAAGTGCACTTCAGGAGTTTGGTTGTAATAATAGTGAGTAGAAATTATTTGATATGAATATTAAGGAGAATGTTACTTTGGTTGTATACTTATATGAGAAAAAATTTTATTTTTAATCTTACTATAATCTGTAATATGAATGACACACTTGATATAACAATCCCAATTATTTATTAATGAAATGCCAATTATTAATAGTTTAAGTTATATTGTACAAATTCAATGATCTGACCTATTGGCTAATGGTCAACTGATTTACAACAAAAGAAAACAAAAACACTGGTAGATATGGATATTGTTCATTGGTTGAGTTTTCATATAAGAATCACCAGAAACTAGATTTTATTTCCATCACCAAAAAGAAAGACAAAAAACCCCAAAAACACCAGGTACTTTCTCACACTGCTTTCTCCTATTAAATCAGAAATAAAGTCCAAAACTGGATTAACATAGTGTAGCTAGAATAAAATCATATTTAAAGTAGTTTATGTGGAATGTGGGTGATATAATAACTAAATGAAATTTCTATTTAATCAAGGTGTGCTAACAGTGACTAATAGGTTTGTGTTTACAATAGATAAAACATATTAATACTCCTCAGAGAGAGGGAAATGAACCTATTAGTTGTACCTGAGGGGGAGAAAATAAAGTCTTTACACAGGCACCATTCAAAATCAATGTTTGAAATTACATGACATTGTGACTACTATAATAGTATAAGTTTTCTTATAATTGCTGTGTCTTTTTAAAAATAAGCATATTTATTAATGTCAATTTTTATTGGGGATATTCTTTGTTTATCTCTCTTTTTCCAGAAACACTTAATTTCTTCAGTCCTGTGTTGATCAGCTTTCAATTAGTTTTACAAATACATGAGACAACCAACCTAAGAACAACAAAATGTTTCTTTGGCTTGTAGTTTGGAAGGTTTCAGTCCATATCTGTTTCCCCACCATTTTAGCGTGAGGATAGCCAAGAAGCAAAATCATAAGAAAAAAAGAGCAAGAGAAAGCAAGAAAGAAGATAGCTTTTAAGTACACACATGTATTTGACCAGTTAAGTCCTGTCTCTTAAATGTTCCATCAGCTCCCAATAACAACACTGAAACCGTTGAATCCTTTATCATACTTATTCAAAACACAGCAGCCCAATACTACCTCTTTTTACTTTTAACAATGATTTTAAGATACTCCAATGCATTTCCAACAGTCCATCCTGTCAAGAAATTGCTGACTACAGAGCTGAAGAGGGTTAAAAGCCAGTGAAGCATACTGGGTTAACTGGAAGCTACTTCCATACCAGACAAGTAAACACCACAACTCCTTGTGTGTATTACTTTCTTTATTTTTGGCTTGGTGTGTGGCTTGTAGTTAGTGTGTGTGCATTGTCCTTGAGCTTTTTTACTCAAGATTATTTCTCCACCACTTTGGAAAACAATGTCACTTCCAGTGTTTCCTGTAAATTTTTAATTTAAATTTATTGTAAAGGTTATGTACAGAGGCCTTATGGTTACAGAAGTAAAATAATGTACATTTCTGTTTGAACGGTGTTACCCCACTCTCATTTTTTCTCCCTTTTCCCTCCTCACCCTTCATCCCAAATTGTACGGTTCATTTCCAACACAGTGTCTACTGAGTATCACTTGAATTAGTTGACTTCTTTTTTTTTCAATATTTACATTTATATTTATTATAAAGAAGATTATACTGAATGTCAAGAAATCAAGGAACCAGAGGAAATAAATCATTAGATGGAAAGGTTTCCCAAAGCAACACTATTTGAAGGTAAGAAGTAAAACTTCAATTTGTACATAGAAGATTCCTGACATGATTCAAGCTTTTCTCAATCAAGAGACAGAGAACAATGGCATATAGTGACTCACTAAAGAACCCATCAAATTTACAAGTTTGAACAGGTATTTCCAGTTTACCTCCTGTCCCACCTTTCTATGGTAACCTATCCCAAATGAGATAAACTTATATAGAAGGCAAAGAACTCAGAAATCAAAACAGTTACAACAGGGGATAAGTACAAACAGTGCAACAAAGAAACCTGTTGTTTCCATTTCTGATAAGCATCATTTCATATGATCATATGCAGATAATCAACCACTGTGATCCTCTCCTAAGAATATCCTCCTTTATGCACACTGTACAAGGCTAAGAGTGCTGTTTACTTAATCACGTACAAGTATAATTATTTGTCTTTTACTATCCATTGTGTGTGAGTGTGTGTGTATGTGAGTATACACATAAACATACCATTAGCTATATAATACTGCAATAAACATGGTTGTGCTGGTGGCTTTAGTGTGTCCTAGTTTGTGGTCATTTGGTTAAGTGCCCGGTAGTGGAATTGCTGGTTCTTAGGGAAGCTCTCTCTTCAGCCTTTTGAGCAACTGTCATACTGCTTTCCAGAGTGGTTGAACAAGTTTATATTCTCACCAACAATGTAGTACAGTACCTTTGGACACATCCCCTCCAGATTTTCGTGATAATGGCCATTCTAACCAGGGTAGGATGGAATCTCAAGGTAGTTTTGCCTTACTTTTTTTTTTTAATGACCAGAGAAGTCAAAAATTTCTTCATATGTCTGGCCTTTCTTATTTCTTCTTCAGAAAGGTCACTCTTTAAGTCTTTAGCCCACTTATTGATGGGGTTGTTGTTTCTCTGAGAATTTTTTTTTTTTTTTTTTGGACAGAGGTAATTTTTTTACCTTTGAGTACATATTAGATCAGAGCTCTTTGTCTGATGCATAGCTAGTAAAGATCTTCTCCTAATTGGTGGGCTTTTTATTTATCATACTAGCTATGTCCTTTTCCATGCAGAAACTCTTCAAAATAGCAACAAAAAAGAAAAGAAAATGGGGGGGGGTGTTCTCCAATTTGTTTAGGGGACCTTGTGTCTCCTCCATGTCTGCTATTCACTTTCTTAGTGCAGTCTTTGAGTACCTGGTAGTGGTCAGCTTTCCTTGTGGCATAGTTGGATTCAGAAGCCTTTTTGATATGGGAGTTTGGCTATTACCTAGATTCTCACACTCATGCTTGGCTCAACCAAACTTAACTCAATATGAACACATGAAATCAAACTGGTTTGTTTGAGAGGGAAGAAATAAATTCTGCCTTACAAATTGGAAGTTTTTGTAGGCCTCCTCCCAGCCAATCCTAATGGGGGAAGAAAGAAGTGGCTGTTTTCTGGTGTTTAGAATTTCTTCGGTGAGTTTGAGTGTGGACGTTCTGCAGTATGTCTGGAATCAGTAGCTTTTCCCAGAGGGGCTAGCTCCTGAAATCCTCCTTTTCGCTCAACCTGGAACTACCCTCAGCTTTTATTACCAGTCCAGTTATTGTTGTTGTTGTTGTTGTTGTTGTTTCAGTGCGACTTTACACACTTTTGGTTTTGTGATTCCAAGGTGCTCAGTTAGCTGCAGGTTGAGCTGCAATATGTCTGGAATGTTGAGCTTGTTTTTGCTGCTGAGGAACAGTGCTGCCTCATCCTGAGTGGGTCTGCCTCTCCTGGATCGGGCTTCCTCTCCTTGGGAAGGCTCATCTCCTTGTGAGTGGGGCTGCTTCCCCCTGGGCAGAGCTGTGAATCCCTGGGTGGATATGCTTCCCCCTAGGAGGATTCTTTCCCCGCCTCCCCCCAGAGAAGGGAGGTACATGGATATCAGATTCTTTTGCCCTCTACAAGAATGTTGCCAATTCTCTGGCAAGTGTTACTGGCCAGGAGCTCTGACAGACTCTATGACACCTTCAAAAAGGGTATTCTTCTTGGGCATGGGGAGTATTTACTTCCGCTTTTCTCTGGGAGGGAGGGAGGGTGTCTTTTGTGGGGTACTTACATTTTTTCCTTGATGTTTCGGACCACCGGTTCTTTGCCTCTGTCTGTGGCCGGCTGGAATGTGGATTCCCATTCCTGGTGTTTAAAATCACACTGAGATAAGCAGAAAGTCTGAAGATGTTACGGTTCGAGGGAGGAGATTCCACATCCCTCCAAGCATCCACCACTCAGACACTCTCAAGCATAAAGATGGATGGGGGGGGGGGGGGAAGCAAAAAGCAAACTGACTGGCCAGGGACGCAGCACAGACTCTGGCGCTGACACTGTGACGCCAACAGTCCTCGAGTTGGGGTTTATAAATGTAAAAGCGTAGCACAGATATAGAGGGTTGACACAGGGAGTAGAGCAAGGAACAAATAAGTTAAGCAAGCCGTTTACCGAAGCAGAATTTTGGGGTAAGGTTGACCTAATAATCAAGATGGAGTCAGCTCTGATCACCCCCAACATTTCCTATCATGTTTCCCTAATCAAAAAGGAGTCAGCTCTACTCCCTACAACAAAGGCATGCTATCTCTGTTGCTGCCACCACTGCAGGGTTCCCCTGGCTGATGCCACTGCTGCCCCTGGCAGGACTTAAATCTGTCTTCTTATGAAGGCTGCTTTTAATTTTCTTCTTTGATATAAATCTCTAACTATAGCTAACTTGATGTGACTCTTTAGGCATGGGTAGCTTAGTGGGACCTTAAAACTCTGCTTCTTACTGCTCCTCTGTTGACTTTCTACCATCTTCCTTATGCTCTCTGCTGTGTGATTTTTATTACTTTTTTATTCATTGGCCATGTCACTAAGATACTACATGTGGAAACCAAGTGAAAAGTATAGGGGAATCCCTTTTTTGAGTCCCTAGAAACAGCAGGCTTAGACAAAATACTGGGCCTGGGGAGGAGTAAACCTAAGATGAAAAACAGGAGCCCTAATCAGGTTGACCTAGAGCTGTTTGACCTTGGCAAAAGAAAGGAATGAGGAAGACCACTCAGCTTAGGGGAAGTTCCAGGAAGAGAAAGATTTAAGGCTAAGACCAGTCATACCCAGAATCAAGAATTGTATTGCTTTGTTTACTGGAATCTAGTCACTAACAGCAATTCTGCTTCTGAATGTTTGCCTGCTTGCTTTGCCCAACTTGCAAAACCACCTGTGTGTAGTACTTGTGTTTCTTACCGAATGACCACCTGTGAGTGGTACATGTCATTTTTGCCTTTAAAAGCCCAGCCCTATTTGGCTCTGGCACTATTTGTCACCATCTGGGTGGTGGCAAGACTCTGTGCACAGCTAAATAAAGACATCTAGCTCAATTGACTGAGTGCTGGTGACTATTGTCATGGGTTTGAGGCTTACCTGGTATCCGGTATACAACTCTAGATACTAGATACAAGGAAACAGAGGTGAATGTATGAAGTTGAGAATGAAGGTTAGAGAGAAGATAATGAAAAAAGAAAAATACATTGAAGATCTGGAGACTGTACCTGCACACAGAAAGGTAGAATTCAGTTCAGTGAATTATATTACAATTTATTCCCAGCCCATTTCAATTAGTCTGTGTGTTCTCTAGGTGAAAGGATTCAGTATGTTGAATAAGAATGACTGAGTGACTTCCTGTATCAAAGATCAGAGCAATGTTCTGAAAGCTGAATCACAAATCCATTTCCCTCTATATGGTATTTTCATAGACCACATTCCCCCTTCTAACTCTGAAGCCTCAAGAGTTACTCCATGGCAGACGTAGAAAATGTTGGTCCTTTGCTACTGTCACCCCAAATTAAGGGCATCATATATTTCATATGGGCATCAAATTTATCATGCCTGTCACTAAACTGTCTAGGTAAATCATCTAAAACTGAAGATAGTGCCACCTTGTACAACTGGTGAAGCCTCACAACACTAAAACAAACTAACCTTGCTTTACCTCTGACATCTACTCAAAAATAACCATTTCTTATACATTCTGCTCTGTAAATGTATCTCATCAAAAATGACAACTACTATGATCTGCCTGCTGGCATGGTGGCTATAAAGCATGCTCTAATGCATGTAATCTACATTTGTCTTTCAACTGAACAAAACCAGCATGGAATCAGCACTGTTTGAAGTCATTTGTATTTATTCTTGAAGCCAGGAAAGTATGACCAATTGACTGAATTCCACAGCTATAACACAGTTTTGGGAATTAGACATACATGACTTCTTTGTTTTCTTTATGCATTTTTTATGGATATTTGATGTACTGTTTTGAAATATAGTGAAGTGAGGAGGTCAAGTCTGGCTGTTGCCATCTTGGCCACATGGTAAATTGTAAGGTCTGGCATCTTGTTTTCAGGGATGTGCCTAAATTCTTGGAGGAAGAGAAGTCCACCACCCCCAGGTGGTGGGTGTTCCTGAAGCCCTGGAGACAGGCTGGATACTTGGCCTATAGGTTACTGAACCTGACCTCAAGTGACTGAGACTGGGAGTTTCCTGTGACCCTGCCCTCAGACCTGACCTTATTTAGGAACAGATAGCTCAGGCGCCATTATGTCATGCCACAGGTCTCCATGCTTGTGTCCTGTGTCTTGACTACTGGCTCATCTCTGGTCACCATAGCAACCCACTTCAGCTATCTATGGCATTTGAATTGGTTTGTTGGTATTTTTTTTTGTTTTTTTTTTGTTTTTTCTTTCCTCTCTAGACTGTTTCTTAACAATTTTATGTGTATCTGCAGGCTGCAGGCCTTTATAACAGCTGGCTGCCTGGACACTGCTAGCATTCTAATAAAGACTCCAAGATTCAATTCTTCAAAATGTGGCTTCTTGAATAATTTACCTTATAACAATACCAGAACATTTTTTGTAGGGGTGAAAATGAATCAGTCTGGGGGAAGAAAACTAGGTAAACACAGGAGGTATTGTTAATTGAAAGGAGTCAAATTTATAATCTGGCAATAGATTATCACAACATTGTGACTAATAGTCCCTTGTGTAGATTGTGACTAATATTTTTATAAATACTGAGATCCTAAATGTAAATAATAAGGGAACACAATTCAAGTATTACTTCAGAAGAAATGTACTGCATTAAAAAGCTATAATCCGAAGACATTTTCATTTTCTTTTTTTAAAAACTTTTTTATTGTCAAAGTAATGTACAGAAGGGTTACAGTTACATATGTAAGGCAGTGAGTACATTTCTTATCAAACTTGTTATCTCCTCCTTCATTTTTCTCCCACCTTCCCTCTTCCCTGGTTCCCTCCTCACCCTTCCTGGTTCCCTCTCCACCCTCCCCTGTAATGTCCAGGGGGTTTACAGCATATTGTCTTGTAAGTATTGCTGTTGCATTGGTTGGCCTTGTATACCTTGTCTCTCCATTTTGGTGTTCCCCTCCCCTTGTTCCAATAAATGTACATACAATACCCAGTGTTCCAATGTCAGTTACAGTGACAACCGGGGTAAAAGCAAGGGGAGGAAAGACAAAAGAAAAAAGGCATAATTTTATAGGGTACATTGGAAATAACAACAACCAAGACAAACCACTTATTTCCTAGTCTTGTAATTCATTTCACTTAGGATCATCTTATGTGATCATATGTACATTGCTACTGAGTTATTGTGCTCCTCTGCTAGGACTATCCTAGACAAGTACTAATTGTTTCCAATGCGTGAACCCATAGAGTTTATGTTTCTTTGGGTCTGGCTGACTTCATTTAGTATGGTTTTTTCCAAGTCTTTCCATTTCCTCATGAATGGGGCTAAGTCATTCCTTCTAATAGATGCATAGAATTCCATTATATGTATGTACCACATTTTCTTGGTCCATTCATCTTCTGAGGGGGATCTAGGTGGGTTACATATTTTAGCAAAGGCAAACTGTGCTGCAGTAAACATAGCTGTGCTGGTAGCTTTAGTGTGATCTTGCTTGTAATACTTTGGGCAAATGCCCAAATGCGTGGTTGCTGAGCCATAGGGGAGCTCTATGTTTAGCCTTTTGAGGAACCTCTACACTGCTTTCCAGAGTGGTTGAACAAATTTACACACCTACTAGCAGTGTAGTAGGGTTCCCTTTTGGCCTCATCCCCACCAGCATCTGCTTATATATCACCCTGCACTAGAATCAACTCCAAATGGGTCAAAGACCTTCAGGTAAAGGCAGAAACCCTGAAAACATTGCAACAGGGAGTAGGAGAAACACTAGGGCTCCATGACATGAGTCCAAACTTTATTAATAAAGCCCCAGAAACACAGCAAATCAAAGAAAGGTTGGACACATGGGATTGCATCAAATTGCAGAGCTTTTGCACAGCAAATGATATAGCTAACAATATAATAGAGAGCCCTCAGACTGGGAGAAAATCCTTACTGGCCATACAACAGACATGGGCCTCATATCTAAGATATACTTAGAACTAAAAACAAAAAAGTTCCCCCAAAACAAATTCTGAAACAACTGCCCCCCTGAATAAATGGGCTAAAAACTTGAAGAGAAACTTCTCTGAAGAGGAAATGAGAATGGCCAAAAGGCACATGAAGAAGTGCTCAGCATCACTGGAGATAAAAGAAATGAAAATCAAACCATTGAGATTCTACCTCACCTCAGTAAGAATGTCCATTACCAATGACTTTTTCTAAATATCCCTAGATGGACTACTTGTTCAGTGAGATCTTACAGTGTTAATATTTCCCTTAAGGTTGAATTTCCTTTCTTTGAGAATGTTAACCACTGCCCATCTATCCTGTAGGAAAGTTAGGAGATGGTTCAGTGATTTTCAGACTGTGTAACAGAATATATGATATTGTAAATTTTGGCATCTGGAAGTTATCGCTCTTGACTTCAAAAAGTCAGAGGTAGAGATCAGATTAAGAGTTCCTTTCATAACACTCCCACTTCTAAATATATCCATGCATAGTTACAACACAGAAATTTTGGGGAATTGGAGACACATGACTTCTCTGTTTTTCTTCATTCAAGTTTTGTTATATGGATATGTGATGTACTGTTTTGAATACCAGAAAATTTTTGCAGGAGCCAAAGTGAAGCAAGTGATTTTCCAGAGATTCAAACTAGAATATTCTTCAATACCAATACAGGTCTTTTAATTGCCATTTAGAAAAGGTCCTTGTATCATTGCTTTTGAACACAGAACTTTCTGATGAACACACAGCATTTTAATTTTTTAATTTTTTTTTTTTTTTTGGCCAGTCCTGGGCCTTGGACTCAGGGCCTGAGCACTGTCCCTGGCTTCTTCCCGCTCAAGGCTAGCACTCTGACACTTGAGCCACAGCGCCGCTTCTGGCCGTTTTCTGTATATGTGGTGCTGGGAAATCGAACCTAGGGCCTCGTGTATCCGAGGCAGGCACTCTTGCCACTAGGCTATATCCCCAGCCCCCACACAGCATTTTAATGTTACCATATTACTTGTATTTATTTATAAAAATAATGCAAAAAGGAATGCTGTCTTGTACTTTTTTCACAAGGCAAAGTAAAATTATGTGTTATAGACCATAAGTTAATACTTTACTATTTTTTGCTTCTAATGATTTTAGTGCTGTTTCATTTATCTAAATAAAGTTTTACTATTATATTTCTGTATTAAATTTAATTTTCTAAAGTTTGGACTTGTGGGACCAAAAAATTTAATCATAAAATCAATGTAGTATGTTATTTGTGTAATTATTATAAAATCATTTGTATTTTATAATAGGGCTTAGAAGCAGGAAAACATTAAGGAAAACTTTGTTGAATTAGGTAGCTAAGGTCTGAATAGATGATGACTATCACCCTGTGACATGCTTTGCTATTCATAATACTTCCCCTACATCTAACATGGTTCCAGTATATTATATTCAAACTTTTAGCACTCATATTTATAAAATAATAGAAAGTAATGATTAATAATGAAAAATTAACTCCTGCCTCTAGTTTTCCACAAATAAAATATATCTTATTCATAAAAGTAGGACTAAAATGTTGAATACTTTATTGACATGAAAACTAGTTACTTCTTTCTGGACCATATTTTTCAGGATAAAACAATCTGCTTTGTCACACTCCTTGAATTTAAAAGAAAGCATACAATCCTACTGTTAATTCCAATGAACTGTTTATATTTTAAAAATTCTTCCTATCAATATTCATAATTGGGCTTTTCTTCTACATAAACTAGCAACCCTAATATTTCTAAGGTTTTCAAAATCTCTTTTCTCCATGTTTCAATGTAAAATGTCCCCTTGAGATTATTTTATGCTTCCTTAAAGATGCATGGCTCTCTCTCTTTCTTAGGATGAAGTCAGGACATCTTGTCTATTGTATAGATGGGATAATTTTGCCCATGGGCCCTTTCTGCTTCTGCCCAGTAATGAGTGGATGTATCTTTATCTTAAAGTACCTTGAATAGGAAACAGGAGTCTGCACAGCATATAGCCCTCCCTCATATTCTTATCCTCCCCATTTGACTGTACCTGTTTTACCTCACACAGGACAAAAGACAAAGATATCTATTATTGAAACCTTATTACAGGATGGAAGGTCCTCACCTCAGTAGTTCTGAGCCTTTGTTTAGGCTGTTCAACTCTCTGTACCAATATTATCTCCACACAAATGGCCCCAAGGCTTTGTAGGGTAGCTGTATTACAGCATTTTAGAAGAATAAATTACCTAAGTCACTCAGAAGCAGCATTGAGAAGGGAGGAAGGAACTATTACCTTTGAGTCCCAGGACCTGTGGCTTCTAAGAGAGAACACTCCATGTTTTGACCAGACAGCCCTGAGGAATCTAATCCCCAAGTAGTCTTCTGAGAAGGAAGTGAAGGAATCATGGAGAAAATGCTTGTGTGTTTCAGGTGTGGGCACACTGAAGACAGTGAGGTATTTGTATGGTCTGCCCTGGGAGTGCTCCATGCAGATGCCCCTCACCTGGTTAAGTCTCCACCCAGTTACCTGGGTAACCAGCATACCTGAAGGCAGTTACCTCCCCCTTCCCTGAGGTCACATCCTAATCCACCTGGCCACACCTCCCCTGCTCCATGCCCTAGATAAGGCAGGGCTGGGCTGGGGTCCCCCCTTCTATCAGAACCGGCTGACACAAGTTCAACTGCTGTCCACATGGAAACCTTCTCCACTTCAACCTTCTTGGTAATAAACTTTGTCTCCTGCCTGACTACTGCATGGCATTTTCCTTTATCAGCTACCTACTTTAATAAACCTAACAGTATTCTCTGAAGTGTTTGTGTATTGCAATCACTTGATGCAATTATTGTAATATTATATTAGTGAAATATTTGTTCTTTAATTATTTCATGAAAAGTTACACTGTTTCCTACATCTGGTGAGACTTCCATCAACCTACTTACTGTGTATTAAAGAAATTTGAAAACACAATACTGAAATTACTCTTGGAGCAGAATATACCTGAGAGTATATGAATGAGTTAATAATAACCAGAATTAATAATAAATAAGCTAGTTTCCATTGAAGTCTTAGAAGCATAGTGTTCAGATGTAGGTAAGCTTCTTTCACTAGCCTTTCTTCTTATTATCCCTTAAGCCTGCAGAACTGGGTATACTGAGATTA
>NC_063171.1:8350199-8377825 GCF_023159225.1 Perognathus longimembris pacificus
CTGACATTGTCTTCTGTAGATTCTCCTACCTATTGTGCCCAAGGAGACATCCAGACCAAGAAATTCACCTTTAGCTAAAGATGCTAAAGATGCTGAGCTATCTCAAGTCAGTGAAAAACAGCTTGACCTAGAGCTGCTTGAACTTTGCATAATAAAGGTGAGAGATCAAGCATAATAGTTACTCCATTAGCATGTTTTAAATAAGTTAAATAGGTACTCAGTAAATACCAGTAACACCCAGAACCAAGATTTAAAGAAATAGTATTTTGTTTGCTTAAATGGTTCATTACTTTGTCAGAGTTTTCCTAGAATCACAATCACTATTTGTGCTCACTAACAGCCAATTCTGCTTCTGTATGTCTGCTTGCTATTACATGCACACCTGTTTGTGGTACGTGTGATTTTTGCCTTTAAAAGCCCAGCCCTACTGAGTGAGGCCCAGCGCTGTTAGTAACCACCCTGGTATGTCAGTCAGATGCTGTGCACAGCTAAATAAACAACTCCTAGCCTGATTGACTGAGTGCTGGTGACTATTGTTGCAGGTTCAAGGCCCACCTGGGTGTTGGGTATACAATGAAATGCATACAACCATTATCATTAAATTATATTTAAGAAAAGATAGTGAGTTTTTGCCAGAACCAGCCTGCAGTGAAGAGGGAATCCTGAATGAGGGGGGGGGGGGGGAGTGAGGATTAAAGAAAAGGAAAAATACAAGACAAGAGAAAAAAGACAAGAGTCGAAGTATGGGGTTCGGGAGGTCTACATCTGAAGATTGTAACTCAAGACTGCAGCTAGGTTTATTATTAACTTCTAGGTTATATGCAGTTTGAAAACCAGGAAAGAGCCTAGGCTTAAAATTCCAGAACACAAAAGGCTTGGAGTTGGCAATACCCGACATAGCTAAGACAGGATGAGGTTGGTTAACATAAGAATGGACCCCAGAGCAATACCTGATGGTAGCTAAAACAGGGTGAGGTTGGTTAACATAAGAATGGACTCATGACAGACATAGTAAAGCATTTCCAATTTTCCATTAAGCCATGTCCTTGCACGTCCTTGAAAACACAGCCAGAGGTCAGGAAGAATTTAGCTGCAAGTTTGGCTCCCGACAACTCCCCCATCTTTGTTTAAAGAAGCGAACCCGCCTGTCTTAGGTGGAGTGGGTCACCCAGCCTGCCATACCCATCATCGAGAACTTCTTCAGAGGAAAGCTGAAGGCCCTGTATTAGGTCAGTCAAACTGGTCCCGCCCTCAAATCCGTCTCTAGCTGCAGTTCCTCTGGGGGAAAATTCATTCACTTGGAGCTTGACCTTATGCAGCTGCCTGGCTAAACTCATGAAAGAGTTTTGCAATATGAGTACAATGCAAGGAAGGCATAGGAAAACCATCAGCAAAAGTATCCCTGGGCCGAGCAATGTCATTAGCAGCCCCTTAACATTAGTCAAGGAAGGGATATACTGTTGAAGTTGTTCAAACAGTTCTTTTGCTGTTTCTGCCACTTCAGAGTCCAGAGGCGGAGCTTGTTCTAGTCCGGCTATTTGCCTATGGAGTTGAAAGAGATCTAAGGACAAATTATTATGGTGCCAAATACCATTTAGATGTGCTAGAACTTGTTCCCAAGGATAGCTCAACCCATTATATTTATGGAAGGTCACACAGATAAAGTCAAACCCAGCATTACAGCGCACCCGTTGCAAAGTTTGTAAAGCACGAATTTGTTCTCCCAGAGACAACACAGATTCATACAATGCTTCTAATTTTTGTTCTACCTTATCATCAATCCTGCCTTGAAAGTGCAGGGCTCGCATAGTATTATGAGCAAGCTGATTAACATAGTGAGCTGTCTGCACACGTTGTGTTAAAGCCACAGTAGCTGCTGCAGCAGAGGCAGCTAAGGAAATAAAGGCTACAATGCCTGCTATCAATAGCCCTATAAATCGTCTAGGATGCATGAGCTCTTTTAAATGTTTTAACACTTGAATACCTGTTTCTTCATACCAAGCTTCAGATATGTTCACAGGAAGCATGACAAATGGAGGCTGCTTAATAACAATTACAGAATCAGTAAGACCACTATACAAACAATTTGTAAAAGACCAGTTAGTACAAGTAACATTGAAATACATGGCGCCTATAGAAATATTAAAAGGTCCATACATACTGGCCTAAGGAGGTATTACACAACTCATAATATTTTTTAAAGAAGAAGAAGTGGGCCAGGAGATAATATTTAGGGAAGCCACTAACATCCAGACATGATGCTGAGGGTGTCCATTCATACACTACAGACCTGGGTTGTACTTGCTGGTCAGATTGGCTCTGGACCAGTCTATCAGTTGAGAATTAGTTCCTGAAATATTGGTTATAAAAGGATGATCATGTCTTCACTTTATGGGGTGCAGTTCTCCCGTGGATTCTACAATTTGAGAAGAGTTGATGCAGCGATGTATCATGAAGGACAATGTAGAATTAGCATATACAGGGAACCCAGTAGGCAATGAAGTCATTTGTATATTATATACTTGACTGTTATCAGGAGTCAAATTCTATGATTCATGGATCGCATTACAGTGCAGCCTAGAATATAACTGTTGGAGTCAGTTGTGAAACATAAAGGGGTTCCAAAACTAGAAGCTGCAAAGTGTCCCATTTTAACGTGTTGGACAAAAGGATCTGGAGCTGTACCATATGCTGATCTGTTGACATGGATGATCACCTCAGATCCTTCCCAAGTCACAGGGTGCACAATCGGTGGATCTGGCACATAAGCCCAGTGGGTCAGCACTTGTACCATTCTGATGAGTTTCCACAATCTGAATGCACCCCTCAGGTAGCCAGCGGGCATCATTTTCATCCTGTGAAAAAACACAGACATGTCCTCAACCCCATGACAATATTGGATCGGGCCCATGCCAAGCACCTGTTAAAGGATCTTTCCACTTAACTTGGGCAAAAGGTCTTTGCTCTCTCTTTTCCCAGAACCACTGTGCTTTGAAAAGGCCATTGCAGCACAAATTTTAAAAAAAATTTAGTACAAATAAAGCATGAGAAAGAATATTAACAGGAAAGAGGGGGTATAATTCCCCTCCTTTTTAGAAATTTGGTGTTTAAACAAACTGTTGGCCCGTTTAACAATCCTTTGACCTTGAGGATTATAGGGAATTCCTGTAGCATGAACAATTTCGTAAAATTTGCAAAAAGTCTGAAAAGCTCGTCCAACATATCCTGGACCATTATCAGTTTTAATATGTTTAGAAAGTCCCATAGTAGCAATGCAGTGTAAGGCATGGGAGATACAATGTTTGCTAGCTTCCTCGATAAGAGGAGTAGGCATAATAAAATTAGAGTAGGTGTCTATGGTAACATGGACAAAGCAGAGCCATCCAAAAGAGGGAATGTGGGTAACATCCATTTGCCAAACATGGTTGGCCACTAAATGCCATTCGAGGGCACAGGTAGGAAGGTAGTAAAGTTGGGGCAAGTTTTTACAATTTGATGAGCCACCTCACGTGTGATATGAAAATGCTGACATAAGGCACAACTGTTTTGATGGTGGGCAGCATGTGATTGCTTTGCTAAGTCAATTTGAGTGAGAAAAATTTGAGTAGCCTCATCCGTAATAGCATTGCCCTCACTTAATGGTAAGAAGTGGCAAAGTGAAGTAATTTGTTGGAGGGATAATGATGTGAAATTATGCCCATAAAATTGACCCAAGCAATGGCCCAGGAATTACAATGAATGTAAAGCCATTCTTGCTGTTGTAAAGTATAGGGGATATAAATAACCTGTGGATCTCATCCAAGATACTTACAAGATTCCACACGGCACATATGGACTAAGGTGGCTACCAATTCATAATAGGGAGTTAACACTTTTGAAGGAGTAGCAGGCAAGGAAAGCCATAAAAGGGGTCCCTTCTGCCAGAGGACCGCTGTTAGAGAATGAGGTGTAGATAAAATATATGCTTCCCAAGGGGCTGAGTAATCAATTTAATTTACATGTTGGGAAGAAATAGCAGAATTTACTATGCTTAAGGCTTTAGCTGCTTCAGTTGTCATTTGTCCGGGAGATATTGGGTTAGTGTCCCCCTTTAATAGATCAAATAAGGGTTTTAATTCAGCTGTGGATAATTTAAGATAAGGGTGAAGCCAATTAATATCTCTCAGACATTTTTTGAAAATCATGCAAAGTATGCAAATGAGAAGTCTTAATCTGCAATTTCTGACTAGTAAATTAATAAGGACCTCAAATATGAACCTTACCTTACTGGCAGGTGAGAGAGAAAACAAATGAATAACAATAAAAGTTTCAGCTTCAGTTATTCGGAAGTGAGTGGCTGTGTCTTCCATCCCAAATTAGCAGGTCAGCAGGAGAGGTGGGTTGCATCTGGGTCACACCTCCTGCTGGTTGCCTGTAAATTTCTACACAGACTGGTTAAATGCATTTTTAAACAGATTTTCCATGTGCCATTACATGAAATCACATTAAGGCTTGGGCCTTTAACCATCTTTCTAGTCACAAAATCCACACAGATTGAAGGCCAACCAAGTCTGCCCTCTGTAGCAGCCAGGACAGTTTGTGAGTCATGGAGGGAGAAGACACCAATGCTACCCCAATGCAACCCTGTGGTCGCCAAACACAACTCTGATACTTTTAATCTTGGAATAAGTCCCGGTTGCAACTCTGTCATGATAGGCCTGCTATAAACCCAACTCTAATCTTGGGGCAGGCAGAGCCAGGGTAGTATCACTATGGGCCTGATAAAATCTTCACAGGACCCCTATATTCCCTGAGTTGTTTCCCATGCAAGAGAGAGAGAATAAAGAATCATTAGTAGTGAAGCCAGGCAGTTTGGGAGCCGACTGTGGAGGCAGCTTCCTGTAGCCACAGACTGCCACGGTCCAGTCAGCTAGAACACATGTCAACCTGCATCCTATAAAGCAAAATGTTAATTTTGGGTCAGGAAAATTTAGGTTAATAGTCACATTTGTGCAGTTGCTCCAAAATGACTCTGGTCCCTTGGTCTTAAAGAGTTTATGAGAGCATAGGGAAAAAAAGAAAAAAAAGGAGAAGCAAAATCTTAGTCTATAACGAAGAATTGTCAGGATTAGATGTACAGTTGACTAGAATCTTTTGGAGTTTTTCTTAGACACATTTGCTTGCACCCAAACATGATCAGTTTGGGTTTAAAACCTGTTTTTTGTTTTGTTTTTAAGTTTTACAAACAAATAGACATAGACAGACATACATACACATACAGACAGTGTGCACAAGCTTTGGGACGTGCTTAGAATTGTTCTTTAATTGGCCATGTAAGTTTTCCAGAATTCCAGTGGCAAATGATATTATTTTGCCTATATTCTAGAACCACGTGGTTAGATAGTAAACAAACAAAAAAACAAAAAACAAACTCTTCCAGAAAACCAAAATTTTCACAGATTATCTGAGAAGCCACATTTTGAGAAACCAGTTCAGCTCCCCATGGGAAGCGGGACGCTATGACCAGAGAAGGTCCAGGAGGTGGGAAAACAAGAATAGAAAACCTTTCTTTGAGTCTTTTAAAGCATAAAATCTCAATATTCATGGATTTAACATTCCAATTAAATGACATACACTAACTACTTTTATCAAAAAGCAAGATCTGCAAGCATAGGACCCTAATTTGCTTTAGGGCAAGGATGCCTGGAGTTTCTTGGTGGTTAGGTCACAGTTGACTCTAAACTTGCACAGTTTTCAGAATGTCTGGTACCTACCCTGCCCATTCTCAGTTTCAGGAAATTTTGTAACTTTTGCAGATTCCAAGCTGTCCTCAATACTACCTCCTGGTCTAACACCAGATAGCCTGCCTGGAATCCGTCTACAAAATGATTGATGGATTTCAGCTGCACAACAAAAGGAGAAAAACAGCTTATGACTACACCTGTCCTATAAAGTTAATTGCAAACTCTGGCTTCTGTATGCTAGCTTGCTTGAAAAATAATGGCTAAGTTCTGCATCTGTAAATTAGCTTGCTTACACCTGTTTGTGATTTTTGCATTTATAAACCCCCTGCAACTGAGGTTTGGAGCTACTCACTCCCAAGTTGAGTTAGCCCTGGCTGGTCATTTCACTTAATAAACAAACCATGGGCTGAACCAAAGCTTGATCTTCCTCTGTTTCAGGGGTCACTCCATTTCAGATCCATCTTTTTATAATCTTCAAGAGATACATCTCACCCACAAAAACATTCTCTGAAAGTGAAAGGCTGGAATAAGATCTACCACACAAAAAACATCCATAGACAGATTGGAGTTGCAATATTAACCTCAGATAAAATGGACATCACATTCAAATTAGTGGGAAGAGCAATTACATACTAGTAAAGAGATCTCTCCTACAAGAGGATAAAATTACCCTAATTATCTATACAACAAATGTTAAAACACCCAGCTTCATCAAACATACACTACTTACCCTAAAAACAGACATAGATCCAAATAAATTGATTGTTGTTGACTTTAGCACACGGATGTCACCTCTTCATAGATTAACATGGTAGAAATTCAACAGAGAAACCTCAGAACTGAACAGTTGTATATAATAATGAAATAATGACTTAAAAGACATCTATGGAATATTTAAGCCAGCAACATCAGAATACACATTCTTCTCGGAAGCACATGGATCATTCATTCTCCATAATAGATCAGATTTTGGGGCACAAAACAAATTTTTGCAAATTCAAAAATATTAATATTATTCCCTGAATTCTCTCAGACCACAGTGGAATATAATTAGAGCTCAACACCAAAAAATCCTGTAATGCATGGAGATAGAACAACACATTGGGGCTGGGAACATGGCCTAGTGGCAAAAGTGCTTGCCTCATATATATGAAGCCCTGGGTTCAATTCCCCAGCACCACATATATAGAAAATGGCCAGAAGGGGTGCTGTGGCTCAAGTAGCAGAGTGCTAGCCTTGAGAAAAAAGAAGCCAAGGACAGTGCTCAGGCCCTGAATCCAAGGCCCAGGACTGGCAAAAACAAAACAAAACAAAACAATACACTGTTGAATCACCAATGGGTCATCAAAAAGATCAGAATGAAAATCCAAATATTTAACAAAAATTAACACACAAAATATCAGCCCTCCTGGGACACAGAAAAGGCAATATTCAGAGAAAATAGCCCAACCACTAGACACATATGTCCATATATAATGAAGCATATCAAAATGAACTCCAAAAATTTAAAAAAAGAGGATTGTATTATGTACTATTTGGCAGTTATTTCTATTTCTTTCTTTCTTTCTTTTGTTCTTTTTTTAGTTTTCAGCACCTTTTGTCGTGTATATAAGCTATCTGATCCATGGAAGCAAAAAGGATTCATGGAATCAGTAGGACAAACAATGAACTAATGCAAAAAAAAAAAAATCACAAGATATCATGTTAGAAATGAACTTTACAACTTGGTGGTGGAGAGAAAGTGGGAAAACGTGTGGGAGATGGTACCAGTGTCGAAAAAGAAATGAACTCATTACCATACTTATGTAACTGTATCCCCTCCATCACCTTTACAATTAAAATAAAAGATTCTAAAAAGAATCTTTAACCATGAAAAAATGAAGAAATGGATTCAATGACAGCAAAATTAGCCAATATAAAGAAATAAAATTTAGTCCCTAAGTGTCTTGATTGAATAATTTTCTAAATATTTATAATTTATATGTAATTGCTTCATGCTTAGAGGGCATATATAAAGCTTATATATATTTTAGAATGGTGCCATATATGTGTATATATACTTACATATATGTGTGTGTGTGTGTGTGTGTGTTATAACTCATTCCCTTGTAGATTTAATAACTTTTATGTGTGCCAGATTTGTTACCTTAAATTATTCTAGGCTTTTAATTTACCAGAAAATAATAAAAGACATACTCTGAACCCTTAAATCTCACTTTGGAGAACCTCTTTGTATCCTTCATCTCATGTGTTATTGCTCAGAAAAAAATTTAGTTTCTGGAAAATGTTCATTTTTAATGGAATATTTACTCAAAGAGAATTACAGTTTTGTGTCATAATGTATACTTCAGTAAAACAATTAACATGTATTATTTCAAGTGAAAAATGGCAGTGATATTACATAAATGAACAGAGTTAATCTTTGGACACTGAATTTAGACATGGTCGAAAATATATGAGTGAGCAACATTTCAGTATATAGTCTTATTTAAAAAACCCATAGTAATTTAAATGTCTTACATTGCCTATGAGTAATTGACTAAATTGTGTTTGCAGTAGAAGGAACTACATGTTTAAGGTTTTTTTTTTTAATTTTTGTTTCATTTTAATTAGCATCAATTAGTTTTGCAGAAGGAGGAATTATTTTGAAATATATAGATTGGCATAATATTCACCTTGATCAGATAAATCTCTGTGTTACTCTACTTCTCCTTCTTCGCCATCCATATCAACATAACCTTCACAGGATTTGTTCTTATGTATTCTAAGACAAAAACACAAAATTAATTAAATATGACAGCAAGAAAATACAATAAAAATGGAAAAGTAGTTACTGATTCTTTATTGATAATTATTAATATAAAAAGGCTGATAATATTTGGAGTAACTGGACCTCCTTAGAATTACTAGTGAAAGCATAAAATCCAACAGCCACTTTCAAAAAGTGATCTGGTATACAATTCATCAAACATCTACTCAGAACTATGTAAACAAACCTGATCTGGAAGGAGTTTATACAAAAACTATAAATTATCCAGCTATTCATCAACCAATAATGATTAAACAGATGGTGATAGCTAAGAAGATGATACTAACTAAAATTCATTTTCAGTTTTTAACTCAATTTTATTGTCAAGGTGATATACAGAGGAGTTACAGTTACATAATTAGGTAATGAGTACATTTCTTGTCGAGCACTGTTACCCCCTCCATCTAACTGCAACTTAAAAGAATAAAGTATAGATGACTAAATTATGTAGAGGACTCTCTACAAACATAAATCTTTGAGAAAGAACAACTTATTAAAAAACAACTGTGTCATGTTCAGTATGGTGGTTATTCACACTTTTAACCCTAGACAATTGACATGGAGACAAAGGGTTTGAAGCTCAAGATCATCCCAAGTAAAATGTTTGAAAGCATATATCTCAATATTGAAAACTATATCTGGGACAGGCATTTGTCACCCCAGCTATAAGGGAAGTATAAACAGAAAGATCACAGTCTACATGGACCCAGGCAGGAATATAAGACCTTATTTTTAAAAAGACCTAAAAAGTTAGAACTTGGACATAGCTTAAGTGGCAAAATGCTGTGGGTCTACCATGAAGCTCTGAATTTAAAGCTAATACAAATCATAAACAAAACAAAAAAAGTTAACTACTTGAAGTTTCCATGGATAGGAGTAATTGGAATAGGACAAAGCACAGGATGAAGTTTAAAGTCTTAACAGATGGCTGTGACTGTGAAAAATATTTTCATTAGGAAGACCTTGGAATGGCTTTTGAAGATTTGGATGTATTTTCTGACATTGAATATGTTACAAGTACAGGTAGTTTGTGAGAAAAAAAGACTTGGACTGGAATATTCTCATACTCATAAACCATACCTTTATTTGAAGCAAATGATAATATTGCTTGAGTAGCTGGTTCACACTAAGTAAAAATCCATTGGGAAATAGGGTAGAAAAATTTGAGTCCAATATAGTAACAGTATTTACGAGAACACAATTTGATTAGCAAGAGCATCTCTATAATGACCTCTGCAGTTTGAAGTGAAACAGAAAACAATAAATAATAGCAGCCAGAAAACAAAGAGAAACCAAAAAAGACAGATATTTCTATCCATGCACATAAGCCAGCGTCTTACTGGAGTTTTTTTGTTTGTTTTTTTTTTTAAATTCCCACGACAGTTACTTGAACAAAACAAAAACAAAAAAAGAAAAGAAAAAGGTGAAAACTCCAGAAATAAACAAGTTATTCATTTAAGATCCATGTCTTTAGAAGAGCACAGTGAAAGTACAGACAATACTGGTTTGTCAAATCAGATGTGAACTAAACTTTCTTCAACATCTCCTCCTCACACACCCTGCACATCTGCCAGTCACATAGTAGACATGGAAGGTATCGGCTCTGCTGACATAGTCTCATGGTGATTGTGTTCAATCAAACTTTAATTGCTCCCTAATGGCCACAAAGTGCAAAAGTAAGAGTGCTGGCATGGTAGTTCACATATGTCAAAGAGGGATGTAAAGTAGGTATTTAAAGTGAAAACATGAAAATTCACCACTTAATAAGGAGCAGGCAGACTGGGTAAACTTATGCAAAATCTGCAGTAATAACAAATGTATCCATGAGGGAAAAGTGGCTTGTGCTGCTTTCACTGTTTCACTTCAACTTGGAAAGTTCCTGGCCACAGGGCAGATAGATAGTATCTGCAGAAGAAAAAAGCTTTTACTGAGGATATGGTACTCAGGGGTTTCAAGTACCCACTAACCATACTGAAAAAAATTCTCCTGTGGATAAGGGAAGAAATATTCTGTGAAATTCAACTAGAATACTATATATAAAAATGTTCACATATATAATCATAATATCTGTATAGTATAAAATTATCATATAAAAGTATACATAATTACATCACACTGTATAATAATATAAAATGAATAATTATGTATTATGTGTCATAATTGTAGAATAAAGATATATAAATATTTAATATATAACATAATACTTATAAGATATATGAATACATTATATGTAAATATCTTTAATATATGTGCATATGTATCTCTATCTATGTAATTAGTACACTGAGGAAAGATGAAACTTTCAGTAAAACTTTTAGTAAAACTTTTAGTAAAAGTAAAAAACTTTTAGTAAAAGCGCACCATGTACTTTCTCAGGGCACTTTTGACATTCTTATTCCTCAGACTGTAGATGAGGGTGTTCAGCATGGGGGGTCAAGATACTGTAGAATGCTGACACAGCTTTGTCATAATTAGTTGTCTTGTACGTCTTGGGTCTCACGTACATAAAAATAACAGTACCATAATGCAGGCTCACCACAGCCAGGTGTGAAGAGCAGGTGGCAATGGCCTTCTGGTGGGCATCTGTGGATGGCATGCAGAGCACAGTGGCAAGGATCAGACCATAAGAAGTCAGAATGAGGGCAAAACGAAACAGGAGCATCAACACACAGCAGATGTACATGAGATACTCAAATAAGGAAGTATTATCACAGGCCAAATGCAATACTGTGGGAGCCTCACAGAAGAAATGGTAAATCTCGCGTCTACCACAGAATGGGAAGGTCAGAGTAGCCACAGCCTGCATCAGGCCATCAGCTGCCCCCAGGAGCCAGGACCCTAAAGTCATTCTCAGACACAATGGCCAGCTCATGAGAACAGAGTATTTCAGTGGATGGCACACAGCTACATAGCAATCATAAGACATGGCTGCCAGGAGGAAGCATTCTCCACCACCCAGTGTGAGGAAGAAGAAGATCTGCAAACCACACCCAATGAAGGAGGTGGACTTTTTTCCAGTCAGATAGTCAGCAGCCATTTTTGGAATCATGGTAGAAATGAGCAACATATCCAAGAGGGAGAGCTGGCTGAGCAGGAAGTACATGGGCATGTGGAGCCGATGGTCCCAGTGAATGAGGCAAATCATAAGGGCATTGCCTGCTAAGGAGGTGAAGAAAATAATAAGAACCATCCCAAAGAGAACTTGATGTGCTCTGGTGTGGTTAAGCAGGCCTACCAGAAGGAACCACAGGAATGGAGAGTTTCCAACATCAGTTATGCACTATATTATCGACCAATTGATATATAGAAAATCACTTGTGTGAAAGTAATGAGGCTTTTTGCCAAATCTCTCATCTGTCTTAGAAATTATTCTAACAAGGACATAAAATTGAGTCAGCTTCCTTTTGTTACATATATGACATATACATATAGATATGGATATACATATAGACATATGATAAAATACCCCCATTAGGATAGTATTTATTTAGTTACTTTCATTTTTAATTTTTGTAATATGTTTTTATTTTATTTAAGTATTTGTTTGAAGGAGTTGCTATTCAACAGCAGTATATAAATACAGTGCCTCTTGATCAATGTCACCCCTTTAAACATTCTCCTCTACCTCTTCCACTTCATGCCTTCCTTTCATTTTCTTAATTTTCAGGTCATGTATTAGTTCTTTTTTTTATATTCATTAAGGACTATAGTGACCCAACTTGCCAAGAACTTACAATTTATAAACATACATAGATTTGAAAGAAATGGTTCATATATTTGTACTTGAATCAATAGTCTAAGAAGCTAAGTACATATTTACTCAAAATTTTACATAAGCTACTAATTTCAATTAATACTTCCCAAATTGGAATTAGCCAAGAAGAACTTTCCAAACAAAAGAAATTGCAGTCTCAAATATAGACAAAAGAAATAGATGACAATAGATAGGAAGCGTATCTAAATTTCGGATTGTCGGATGATAATGAAATTCTGAAATTCTATTCACAGAGATTTAAATAGTAATGCTAATTTTGTGGGAGTTTTTCTTACAATAAGAAACTATAAAATCAAATGATTTCTTTCATTGTTGAAAGCTTTTTTCTATAGTAGTTTTTTCCTCACACTCACAAAAATGCACAACTTATTGGGTAAGTGAAAGATTTGATTCTCTATATATCAGAAGGTAAGAAAATAATGTCTTCTTCAATCCCCCAAGAATTTAAAAGACATTTTTATCTTTGATATGTGGGTGCCAGATCTCACCTCACCTATGGCATCCAAGTAAGCAGATATAAGGACACTCATTTCTTCTCAAGGATATTCTCTGACATAGCACATCTCCATCATAGGTAGAGTACACTCTGTTCGGAAGCATTCACTTTCCCTACTTTGTATATCCTACTCTGACTAAATTTAGTTCTGCCTGGTAAATGTGATACAATGGGCTCTCCTAGACTCTAACTAACCTTATATGTTACATTTTAAGTTGGTTGCTTAAAAATTTAATGTGTTGAAAATGCTTGCCTCTTGAAAATATTACCTGTCTTTTCTAAATTTTCAGTCTCACAGCTCCAGTGAGCCCTCCCAACACCAGGAATCACAGAAACCCTCACTCTGGATCTCAGACACATCTTATTGCCCAAGTTATAAAACACTTCTAACTCACTTCTCATTTAAGGGACTTGTTTTTTCCTTTATTGCAACCTCTGAGTGTTTATCAAACCTAAGTTTGTACAAAGCATATTTGGAAATTTTTAAAATCTATTTTTGCTGCCATGTTAACTTTTACTTTGCTTGTCTTGAAATAGATCCCAAGGCCTGGCACATGCTATATATGTGATATGTGTTATACTACTGAGCTACAGCTCACACACACACTCCACATATATGAATATATGTGTAAACTTACCTGCATATAAATAATGGTGTATTTAAATATACAAATAAATATATATATATATATAAATGTGTACACACATGTATATATAGTGCTTCAATGATCACCAATATACATATCCAGAACTCTTAATTTTCTCCAAACTGAAATGGTTATTCATCAAATTGATATTGGTATTCATCTCTCTACTCTCTTCTCTCCCAGCTGATTTTAATACACTATTGTATTATTTCTTAATTCATTTGATGTTTCAGGTAATCTTCCATAATGGAGTTGTGCAATGTGTGAATATTCATAACTGCTACCTCACTAATGTAATGTCCTGTGACTTTGTTGATTCCTCATCGTATATCAGAATTTTTTCTCATGGTAGACTATAAAATATGTATATACATTCTATTTATTCATACACAATTCTGTAGTCACTTGACATCATTTCTCACTTTTCAATGGACACAGTTGATATTGATATAAGTATGCTCCTAAGTGAAATTAGGTAAGAGTCTAATGATCTAATTGATACATTGTAGAATACTGACAATTTTATGGAAAGATTACTTAAATGTATCACTTAAAATACATAGAAAAGAGATGGAATAGGATGGTGGAAGAGCAGCAGAGCCCTATCTAAGCTCTCTCCAAGAACCCAGTTTTTCTTCTACAGGGAAACTTCTAACTCTAAAGTCATAGCCCAAGCCAGGTATAACAATACAGAGCTTCAAGTTAGAAAGCGGAAAAAATAAGAGAGCAGATGCAAGAATCCGGATTTCAGCCACAGGTGGTGGCGCTGCTGCCAGCCCGTCGCTTACTCAGCGGAACCAAATCCACACCCACCTCCAGCATGCACCAGCTACGAGGGGAGAAATACGCCAGATGGCAAAAGACAGACATAGTCCGCAATCAGAGTAGGAAAGCTCTGGAGAACCAGAGGAAGTGTGAGCACTCCACAAAAGACAGTCTTGCTCGAGTCTGCACCCACAGAACGCCATTCGGAAAGTAGCCCTTCCCCCCATCCACCATAGTGAATCTCCATCTTGGTCCCTGGCACAGACAACCAGAGCAAACTGGAAATAAAGCGCACCAGGGGAAAGTAGGATCAAAGGGGCCATCTTTGAAAAGGGCAAATGTGCCGGAGTAGCAAGCCCCAGCTCTGCCCAGGGGAAGGAGTCCCTGCCCAGATGGAAGGAACCTCTGAGGGGTGAGTGGCCCTGCAACAAGAGTAAATACAACAAGAGGCTGCCATCAATGCCACTACTTCTGAGACAGCAACAGACTGTGTTTCCAGTCCAAACACTGTCCACCAGTGTCTGGGGGCACCCAGCCTCTTCCCACAAACCCCAGCAAAGGACACAGCCAGCCCAGCCCAGGAAGGAGGAATTTCCTTACAGGCAGATCCATCCTCACAGCCAGAGCCCACAGCCATGCCTTTCAGGAACCCCATGGTCCCACACCCAGGATTTGCCACAGGCAGTCTTGGAGTCACAGCCCAGGCTTGGCAGGCAATTCAGGAGTCACAGCCCAGGTGCCACAGGCAATTCAGGAGTCTCAACCCCGGCACTGCAGGCAATTCAACAGTTGCAGCCCGACCTTGGCAGGCAATTTGGAAGTCACAGCCTGGGTACCAAAGGCAATTTGGAATTAGCAGCACCTGCGCTGCAGCCAATTGCGGAGTGGCATCCTGAGTGCCACAGGCAATTCCAGAGTCACATCCCTGGTGCCACAGGCAATTCTGAAGTCACAGCCAGACTGTGGCAAGCAATTAGGGAGTCGCAGCCCAGGTGCCACAGGCAGCTGGAGATTCACAGCCTGGTGGTGAAAAGCAATTGGGAGTTGCAGTCAGGGTGTCACAGGCAATTCAGGAGTCAAACTCAGGGCCTTACAGGCAGTTTGGGGGCCTGAGCCGAGGCTCCACAGGCAATTCATGTGGGGGGGTGGGGTGGCGAACCCAGAGCTCTGCAGGCAGTTCAGGGGTCCAAGTCGTGGCTCTGTGGGCAGGTCAGGGGTCCCACCCAGGTCTCTGTCCAGTTCGGGGGTCCCACTCCGGGGCACCCCTGGCAACTCAGTGGTCTCAGTCACAGTGCACCACCCACAGTCACCAACACAGTGGCTCCAGACGGGCTGCCGCAAGCAGTTCAGGTATCTCAGTCAGAGTCCACCTCTCACTGTTGCCAGAACAGAGATGCCAGCAGGGAACATGGCAGGCAGCATAGGATTTACAGCCAAAGCCCACCACCCACCTTCGGCAGCCCAGGGGTCCCAGCTGGGACCCACTGCAGGCAGCTCAGGAGGCCCAGCAGAACCCGCTGCCTGCCCCAGCAGCCCAGAGCTACCAGCCAGGTGCCACAAAACCCACTGCCTCCAAGGTAGAACACTGCTGCTGGCAATGCCTCAGGAGCAACAGATTGGTTCCCCAGGTTGACTATAATCCCCCAATTACTGAGGGCACCCAAAGTCTACCCACAACCCTCAGAGAACCACAGAGGCACCACTGCCCAGAACCTCCAGAATCCATTGAGCCCAGGTTAATGGTAGGCAAGATAATAGGCATCCGGGGTCAATCTGAGTGAATCAAAAGTGTTCCTAGAGCAATTATATCAATCCTGAAAGAAACAACAACAAGACTGTAATGGTATACAATGGAGCTACTGTATACAGGGCTCAGGGTTGATTTTTACTTCCAAAGTGTAATTTGTGGGTACACCAAATCTGCTACTATACCAAAAAAAAAAAAAAGACAGAAAACTTACCTCTTTAGGTCTGTGTACCTATAATAGCACAACAGGACCTGATAAGGTCTGGTCCAGGTCCTAAACTGTGCCAAAGGGGGCTAGCAGACTAGCATTCCAAATCAAAAGGGGCAGAAGAAACACAAAAAGTATGGCAAGACAGGGAAACTCATCACCCAATGGAAACAAGCAGGAAACAGAGCATTCAATTGAAATCCCAGAGGAGAGCCCTTAAAATTCCCTACCAACTATGCTGACAAAAATGACAAATGAAAAGTTTGAGTCTCTCCAGACAAGTATCCTAGAGCATGAGGAGGCAAACCAAAAAATAATTCGTGAACGTGATGAATCCAATCGCAAGTTAATACAGGACTTCATGGCCTCCACAAACAGAACGATATATGAGCTCCAACAGAAAAAAAAAAGAGTCCTATGAAATGATAACTATCAGCTAAAAGAGATTAGAGTCAGCACCCAAAACCAAATCAGTGAAGTAAGGAACCATACAAGACCTAAGAGAGTTTTACCAGACACATGGAAGCCATCAAGAAAGATCAATCCGAAGGTAGGGAGATAAGAAACCAAGTTGTAAGTTCAGGGAGCAGACTGGACGATGCAGAAGATAGAATCTCAGGAATTGAGGACAGCCTAGACGTTATGGAGAAACAACAAAAAACAATACAAAACCAAAACAAAAAGCAAGACAGATCACTTCAGGAGCTTTAAAACACAATCAGGAGGCCCAATATAATACTAATAGGTATTGAAGAAAACCTAGAAAACAAAGTCAATGAATAGGCAACTTATTTAACAGAATGTTAGCTGAGAACTTCCCAAACATCCAGAAGGACAGGCCCATCCAGATACAAGAAGCATTTAGGACTCCAAAAAGACCAGACCAGAACAAGACTTTCCTTTGACACACTGTAATCAAAACAGGATCAAAAGAGGCCAAAGAAAGAATCCTTAAAGCCACTAGAGAAAAGAGAACAATCATGTATAAAGGAAAACCAATCAGAATTTCCCCATATTTCTCAACAGAGACCAGGAAAGCAAGGAATGACGTTTGCCATATCCTAAAGAAAAACAACTTCCAACCAAGAATTCTGTACCCAGCTAAACTCTCATTCATAGCCGAAGGTCAAATAAAAGTCTTCCATAGCAAGGAAAAATTGAACCAATATATCTCCACCAAACCAGCATTACAGAATATTATCAAAGATGTCCTCCATATCGAACACCACCAAGACCACAATCCAGGCAGGGAAAGCATCCTTCAATAAAATTCCAGATTAGTAAAGCAAAAAGGGAAGACACAGCCCCTACAAAGATAGATATGATGAAAGGAACATGCAATCACCTCTCAATCCTAACTATCAATATTAATGGACTTAACTCTCCAATTAAATGACACAGATTGACAAGTTGGATCAAAAAACAAGATCCAACTTTCTGCTGCCTCCAAGAGACTCACCTTGCCAGCAAAAGCAAACATATTCTAACAGTGAAAGGCTGGAATAAAATCTATCAAGTAACTTGCCCCCCCAAGGAGGCTGGGGTCACAATCTTTTTTTTTTTTTTTTTGCCAGTCCTGGGCCTTGGACTCAGGGCCTGAGCACTGTCCCTGGCTTCTTCCCGCTCAAGGCTAGCACTCTGCCACTTGAGCCACAGTGCCGCTTCTGGCCGTTTTCTGTATATGTGGTGCTGGGGAATCGAACCTAGGGCCTCGTGTATCCGAGGCAGGCACTCTTGCCACTAGGCTATATCCCCAGCCCTGGGGTCACAATCTTAATATCAGATAAAATTGATTTAAACTAAAAACAGTAAAAAGAGACAAAGAAGGTTACAACATACTAATAAAGGGATCTCTCCTACAGGAAGACATAACCATCCTAAACATCTACACACCAAATACAAGAGCTCCCAACTTCATCAAACAAGCACTACTGACTCTAAAAATGCTCATAGATCCAAACACATTGATTGTCGGAGACTTTAACACACCACTCTCACCTCTGGACAAATTAACATGCCAAAAACTGAGCAAAGAAACCTCAGAACTAAACAACTGCATAGACCATTTAGACTTAAATGACATCTACAGAATATTCCATCCAATAACACCAGAATATATATACTTCTCAGCAGCACAAAACAGATCACATGTTAGGGCACAAAGCAAACCTGTACAAATTCAGAAACATTGAAATCTTCACCTGCACAATGGAATAAAACTAGACCTCGACGCCAAAGGCCACCAAAGAAAACTCTACAACTCATGAAGACTCAACAATACATTGCTGAACCAGCAATGGATCATCGAGGAAATCAGAACAGAATTTCAAATGTTTATGGAACTAAACCAAGCTGAACACACAAATTACCAGCTCCTCTGGGACACAGCAAAGGCAGTACTCAGAGGGAAATTTATAGCCCTGAGCGTTCACATCAATAAATTGGAGAAATCCCAATTCAACAACTTAACAAAGCAACTCAAACTCCTTGAAAGAGAGCAACAAGCCAAACCCCAAGCTAATAGATGGAAGCAAATAATTAAAATTAGGACAGAATTAAATGACTTGGAATACAGAGAAACCATAGAAAGAATCAACAAAACAAAGAAATGGTTCTTTGAAAAATTTAATAAGGTAGATTGACCTCTACCAAATCTGCCCCAAAACCATAGACAGCACACCCAAATAAACAAGATCAGAGACCAAACAGGTAACATCACCACAGAAACAAAGACCAAAAATATAATAAGGGAATATTTTGCAAACCTATGTGCCAACAAATTTGAGAACCTGGAAGAAATGGACAAATTCTTAATGAAAATTGATATGCCAAAGCTTAATCAAGAGGACATAAATCTACTGAACAGACCCATATCCAGCAATGAAATTGAAATTGCAATAGGAAATGCCCCTTTCAAGAAAAGCTCAGGTCCAAATAGATTCACAGTGGAATTCTACAAGGCTTTCAAAACAGATCTCATACCAACACTCCTCAAACTCTTCAATGAAATAGAGAGTGAAAGCTCCCTACCAAACAAATTTTATGAAGCTAGCATAACATTAATCCCAAAACCAGATAGAGACATATCAAGGAAAGTGAACTATAGACCCATATCCTTGATGAACATCGATGCAAAGCTCCTCAACAAAATTCTGGCCAACTGACTTCAACATATCATAAAAAAAAAAATCATACACCATGATCAAACTGGATTAGTTGCAGGGATGCAAAGTTGGTTCAATATACGCAAGTCAACTATTATAATCCACCACATCAACTGGAGCAAGACAAAGAATCACATGGTTTTAACCCTAGATGCGGAAAAGGTGTTCGATAAAATCCAGTGCCCATTTATGATAAATGCCCTGGAAAAACTGGGATTCCATGGAACATTCCTGAATATAATAAAGGCAATCTATGACAAACCAACAGCAATCATAATTCTAAAGGGTGAAAAGCTAAAGCCATTCCCTTTAAAATTAGGAGCAAGAAATACAGGGATGTCTACTCTCTCCTGTCTTCAATATAGTACTAGAATTCCTAGCCAGAGCAATTAGGCAAGAAGAAAACATAAAGGGGATCCAAATAGGAAAAGATGAAGTTAAACTTTCTCTCTTCACAGATGACATGATCCTACACCTAAAGAACCCCATAGACTCTACTCCCAAGCTACTAGAGCTAATCCTAAACTTTGGCAATGTATCAGGATATAAAATAAATCCTCAAAAATCAATGGCTTTTATATGTACTAACAACCTCAAGAGCAAGGCTGAAATCAGAAAATCAACACCTTTTGCAATAGCCTCAAATAACATAAAATACCTAGGAATAACCTTAACCAAAGAAGTGAAAGAACTCCATGATGAAAACTTTAAAAACTTAAAAAAGGAAATTAAGGCAGAACTAAGGAAATGGAAACACCTCCAATGCTCCTGGATTGGAAGAATTAACAAAGTGAAAATGGCAATATTACCAAAAACTATCTACAAATTCAATGCAATACCCATCAATATCCCAACATCATTCTTCAATGAAGTAGAGAAAGCAATTCACAAATTCATATAGAATAATAATTAAAAACAAAAACCTGAATAGCAAGAACAATCCTAAGTAGAAAGAACAGTGCAGGAAGAATATCAATACCAAACTTTAAATTGTACTACAAAACTATAGTAATAAAAACAGCTTAGTACTGGCGCAAGAACAGGCCTGAGGACCAATGGAACAGAACTGAAGTCCCAGAATTGAACCCACAGACCTACAGCTACCTCATCTTTGACAAAGAACTAAAAATATAGGTTGGAACAAAGACAGCCTCTTCAAAAAATGGTGCTGTCAAAACTGAGTCAACACCTGTCACAAACTAAAACTAGACCCCTCTCTATCACCCTGACCAAAATCAACTCCAAATCGATCAAAGACCTGGAAATAAAATCAGACATCCTGAAACCTCTACAAGTAGAAATGGGAGAAACTCTAGGACTCCTTGGCACTGGAAGAAACTTCCTCAACAAAGGCCCAGAAATCCAATAAATCAAAGAATGGCTGGAAAAGTGGGGCTGTATCAAGCTGCAGAACTTCTTCAGGGCAAAAGATATAGCTCCCAAGATAAGTAGAAAGCCCACAGATTGGGAAAAGATCTTCACCAGCCATACAATGGACAAAGGCCTGACATCTAAAATATACACAGAACTCAAAAAGTTAAATTCCTCCAAAACAAACAATCAAAGAACCAACAGCCCTCTCAAGAAATGGGCTAAAGACCTAAAAAAAAGACTTCTCTAAAGAGGAAATGAGAATGGCCAAAAGTCACATGAAAAAGTGCTCTACATCACTTGCCATAAAAGAAATGCAAATCAAAACAACATTGAGATACCATCTCAACCCATTAAGAATGTCTATTATCAGGAAATCTAATAATAACAAATACTGGAGCGGATGTGGCCAGAAGGGAACTCTACTACATTGTTGGTGGGAATTCAAACTTGTTCAACCCTCTGGAAAGTACTGTGGACGTTCCTAAGAAGGCTAAACATAGACCTGCCCTAGGACTCAGCAGCCCCACTTTTGGGCATCTACCGAAAAGACTACAAGCAAGACCACACTAACGCCACCAGTACAACTATGTTCATAGCAACACAACTTGTCATCATTAAAATATGGAACCAAGCTAGATTCCCCTCAGTATACAGTTGGATCAGGAAAATGTGGTACATACACACAATGGAATTCTATGCCTACATGAGAAGAAACAATACTGGCCCATTTGTAAGGAAATGAAGCAATCAAAATATTATACTAAGTGAAGTGTTCCTCATAGGGAATAGCTAGTACAGGAATATGCTAGTCATGGTAGAAGACCAAAATAACCCAATAGCTACACCCATGTGCCCACATAAGACGATGCCAAGTGAAATGAACTCCATGTTATGGACACAAGAGTTATACCCTGTTGTAATTATTCTCAACATGCCATGTGAACTCGTACTACTTTTTTTCTCTTTTTCCTTGTCTGTTTGTTTGACTGAGTGCTTTGTCTAGTTTTGTTTTTCTTGTAGTCCTTTCCTGTGGCTGTACCCTCACTACCACTCTACTACATCTGAATAATCTATATATTGTCAAATAAGGGTAACAGAACTGGGGAAGAAGAGGGAATACCAAAATCGAGAGACAAAGAGCAAAAAGACAAACTATTCAAAAAGCAACACTTAGAGACCACCTCGTATAAACCAACTGCACAAGTCTTGGGGGGGAGGGAGAAGGGAAGGGAGGAGGGGGAGGGGGAAATGAGGGAAGAGGTAACAATTAGAACAAGAAATGTACTCACTCCCTTTCATATAGAATCTGTAACCCCTCTGTATCACATTTTTTATAGTAGCAGCAATAATTCCTTTATTTCATCAAGTAGTCCATTTACAAAGTTTAATTGTGATAGTAAATTAAAAAAAAAAATTTCTCTCCTTCAACACCCAATTGCAGAGACTGCTTGTATCTCCTAAGGCATCCTCTTTCCTTTTGGTATCTTTTCTCCCTTTCCTCTTCAGAGTTGTTAAAGTTATCTCTCCAATCTGATTTTTCAGTCGATGTTACTAAACACCCCTTCATATGCCATTCACATGTTGTTCTATCTCTGAATGTCTTGTGAATTTTGATAAGTTTTCATAAGTATCATTTTCAGCAAGTTGTTAATAGGTGGTCTTTCCTTATTTCTATTTTGGTGCTGGTCCTGGGACTTGAACTCAGGGCCTGAGCTTTTCCCTAAGCTTTTGAGCTCAAGGCAGTTTTACCACTTGAGCCACAGCCCTACCGTGGCTTTTTGCTGGTGAGCTGGGTGCGCCTGGGTCCGGCCTCCACAAGCTGCGTCTGCACAGGGTCAGCGTCCCTCTGGGCATACCCACACCGAACAGCTGTGGTGCCGGACAGGACCACAGTGCTCCTGACCAGCTGGGGGCCCAAACCCAACAAAGCGCCCTCTCAAAGGAAGGAGCTGGGCCCTGCGCCCTGCACTGGGCTGCAGTTCCCAGGCAGAACCGACCTGAACCACCTCAGAGTACCAACCCCGCCCCTTGTCCTTTCCCTACCTCTGGCAGGAACTTCTGGTGCTCTGCCCTCCCACAAGCCCTGCCCCCAACCACTCGCTTCCTTGGTCTTGCCCCTCCCGCAAGCCCCACCCACCGACCTCCCCTCTCATGCTCTGTTCCCCAAGCCCCACCCCCAACCGCTCACTTTCTTGTTCTTGTCCTGCCCCCTCCCGTGCTCTGCTCCTTCACAAGCACTGCCCCCCTGGAGCATCAGCTCAGGAACGTGGGCCTGCCCCTTGACCTCTCACCCCCACCGGGAGCCACACACCCTGCTGCAGCCTGCCTTTCTCAGGTGCAGCCCTTCCCCCTGGTTCCTGGCTGCTCTCCTTTCAGCCCCAGGGCTCTGGCTCTGCCTCTTCCTACCCTCTGGAAACCAGCGGGACAGAAAGAGAAAAAAAGAGCCGGAAGTTTGTGGACCAGGACCGCTTACGGTGGTGGTCTGCACTGTGGCCCAAGTAGGGTGTTTGTCTTGGCAACTCAGGATACCGTTTTGCCCATGGCTGCTGGTCCCTCACTGGCAGCTGTGCTGCTGCCCAGGCCCTGGGATGGAGGGGTCCCTCCCCTCTTTCAGGTCAAACCAGGGACATCTGGGACCAAGAGCTCTCCGAGGAAGTTGGGTCTTTATTTCTACTTCCCTGCAACTGAGCCACCAGAATTTAGCTAAGCTTATCACTTTATTAAGATGTGCAATACAGTAAGTAGTTTACAACATACTTAAGCAGATTTACTGTAACTCCATTTTTCTGAGCACCTACAACTGATAAGATGACATTTTCATTGTTGTACCATAAAGTCTTGATGATCAAAGCTTTTGTTCTCCTTAGCCATTTATGCTATGCTTGGTCAAAGTGTCTATCCCAACCATTTACCCATTTAGTTAATTTGAATATTTTCATGTCTTTTTATAGTTTTTTTTAGGAGTTTGTGTTCTAACTATAACTCACATGCCATGCAATTTGCCCCTATAAATTGCAAATTTCAATAGTACATTTTTTAAACTATACTAAAATAGTAAATGTTTAATAAAATTTATAAGAGGCCATTTGTTTTTTGGCATGAGCTCTGTAACAAGGCAGAGCAGAACAGGTCAAGCAATAATGGTGCCACTCATGTTAGTAGCCCCATATTCAAGCAACAGTCTAATTTTGCAAACAACGCAAGGTTAGCAGTCACCCACCAAGGGGACAATCATGCAGGCCAGTACTTCAGTCCACAAAGAGTCATGTGAAGTGGCTGGTGTCAACCACCCAGCCTGGCCAGGGTTATCACACCAAGGCTAACCATTGTGCCAATCTATTTCTTGGATGGGATGATGCCAGATACACAAGGAAAACCAACAAAAGTATCTTTCATCTTTAATTTTTTTTTTTTTTTTTTTTGCCTGTCATGGGGTTTGGACTCAGGGCCTGAGCACTGTCCCTGGCTTCTTTTTGCTCAAGGCTAGCACTCTGCCACTTGAGCCACAGCGCCACTTCTGTTTTTTTCTGTATATGTGGTGCTGAGGAATAGAACCCAGGGCTTCATGTACACAAGGCAAGTACTCTTAACATTGAGCCATATTCGCATCCACAATCTCTGCATTTTTAATGTGTGTTATTTAGGTTACTTTTGAAGTAATTACTTGCATGTAGGCTGAGGTTTGTGTGTATCATCAAGGCACTTGTTTTCTAGTATTTAGGTCTGGCCCTGGCCCTGGGCCTAGCCCTGGCCCCCTCACCCTCATCCTAAAACCCTCACCCAAAAATTCTCACACTCACCACCCTAACCTTCACCTTAACAACCCTAGACCTAAAACCCTAGCTCTAAACCAAGTGATTTGGCTTAGTGAAAGAGTGCTAGCAAGTGCAAGGCTCTGAGTTCAGTCCACAGCTCTGAAAATACTAAAAAATTACCTATTGGGCACTGATGGCCAATGCCTATGAACCTAGATACTCTGAAGGTGAGCTGCGCTTCAAGTAATAGAGCAATAGCCTGGTACAAAAAAATTTAAGGATAGGACTAATACCCAGAGTTCAGTCATTAGAGATGGGGAGAAACAGATTAAGTTAAAATATATATACTTAGCAAAGAGAAGTGAAAATTGGTTCTGGTCGGGAACTGATGTTATTTACAAGTTAGTGGTGCAGTTCTGACAGAGATTTTGATGAGCTGTCTCATTTAATAAACCTGGTCCCTCTCCCCATTAAAAAAACAAAAAAAAAAAACTGGGCTGGGAGTATGGCTTAGTGGCAAGCATGCTTGTTCGATTCCCCAGCACCACATATATAGAAAATGGCCAGAAGTTCGGGGCTGGGGATATGGCCTAGTGGCAAGAGTGCCTGCCTCATATACATGAAGCCCTGGGTTTGATTCCCCAGCACCACATATACAGAAAAATGCCAGAAGTGGCGCTGTGGCTCAAGTGGCAGAGTGCTAGCCTTGAGCAAAAAGAAGCCAGGGACAGTGCTCAGGCCCAGAGTCCAAGCCCCAGGACTGGCCAAAAAAAAAATAAAGAAAGAAAAGAAAACGACCAGAAGTGGCGCTGTGGCTCAAGTGGCAGAGGGCTAGCCTTGAGCAAAGAGAAGGCAGGGACAGTGCTCAGGCTCTGAGACCAAGGCACAGGACTGGCAGCAACAACAACAACAACAAACTCTGCTATTTTCTTTTTGAGTGTAACACATAGGGAATATAAAACAGGGATCTTGGAGGTGCTACAGTTTGAAGTTTGCTTCACACACATGCTTGGTTGGCACTATGCCACTTGAGACATACCCCAACACTGCTTTTTACTAGTGTTTTTAGTGAACAGTCTCAGTTTCTGCCCCGGCTGGATTCAAAACACCATCCTCTGGATCTCAGTCTCCTGAGACAGAGCCAATTAACCATTTATGTCAATACTTGCAAGTGGCCAGAGAAAGCCATGAGCAGACATGTTTAGTACATACATGTACTATGGAGCCAGTTAACCCACAACAATTGCAACTTCAACACCCAGTCACAATACCGACTATTTCTTTTTATTTTTCATCGTGATAATCAAGGTGATGTACTGAGGGTTTACGGTTAAACAAGTCAGGTAAAGTGTACATTTATTTTCTGATAATGTCACTTCCTTCCTCACTCTCCCCTAGTCCCCCCTCCCATTACCGCCCACAAGTTGTATAGTGTTCATTTTCAACAGTATCTAGTGAGTACCACTGCTACATTTGTTCACCCTTTGTCCCTCCATTTCTGTGCACTCCCTTACCTCCTCCTAAGACAGATAGATACACAATACAAAAAAGGGGTGGGGGTGAGCAACAAGGAAAATAACCTGCCTTCCATTTCCTAGAGCTCATTTTCATAAACATTTTGTATGGTCAAAGGGACATAGGTATTGTGATTTTGTGTTCCTCTATTAAAAGTATCCTTTGATCACTCTGTATGAATGCCTACAGTAGCATAGAGTTTATCATTTAATGATATATGTTAGACCCAGCTTCCACATCAGAGAAAACATGCACCATTTATCTCTGAGTTTAGATGATCTGTTCTAAGTCCATCTGTGAACTATTCTGCTTGGATTAGCTTTGAGCCCCAATCCTCAGAGCTCAGCTTCCTGTATAGCCAAGATTACCAGTATAAGTCAGTGTCACCTGGGCTTTTCTTTACTATGTATTCATTTACTCACCAGTCTCTTTAGAGTTCCCACATTGTTTACACTGATAGGTTTTGTTCTCCAGAATCACTTTCAAATACCCAAACGAAGCTGAGGAAACTAAAGGTTTTTCCACACTGTTTACATTCATAGGGTGCTTCTCCATTATGTGTTCTCTCATGGACATGGAGTTGGCTGTTATATCTGAAGGCTTTTCCACACTGTTTACTTCATAGGGTTTTCCTCCACTATGAGATCTTTCATGTACTCTAAGACCATAAGAACTAGACCAAGTTTTGCTACATTGTTTACATTCATAGGGTTTTTCTCCAGTATGAGTTCTTTCATGTATTTGAAGGCAACTAGAGGGACTATTTTGCCACAATGTTTACATGTGGATTTCACTTCAGTATGTTTCCTTTCATGGACTGGAAGGCCTTTGAGGTACTTGTAGGCCTTCACACTGCTTACTTCCATAGGCATCTATGTTAGCATGAGCACGTTCATGTGCTCGAAGGTAACAGATATATTGAGAGGATTCACCACACTGTTTACATTCATAGGGCTTTTCTCCAGTATAAGATCTTTTATGTACTGGAAGACCATAAGAACTAGACAAAGTTTTGCCACATTGTTTACATTCATAGGGATTATCACTATGTGTTCTCTCATGTTCTCAAAAGTAACTGGCTTGTGTGAAGGCTTTTCCACACTGTTTACATTCATAGGGTTTTCCTGCAATGTGATTTTTTTCATGTAGTTTAAGAGCATTAGGACAACTGAGACTTTTGCCACATTGTTTACATTCATAGGGATTATCACTATGTGATCTCTCATGTTCTCGAAAGTAACTTGCATGTCTGAAGGCTTTTCCACACTGTTTACATTTCTAGGGTTTTCCTGCAATGTGAGTTTTTTCATGTACTTTAAGAGCATTGGGACAACTGAGACTTTTACCACACTGCTTCTGATTATTCTCGTACAGTTGAGGTGAACTATGACAAGCAAAGAACTTCTTGCTTGGCTGGCATTTATACTGTGATTCTGCTTGGTGCGTTTGACCATGTATTTAAAACAAACTGGAGGTATCAAAGGTTTTCAGACATACCTTACATTCATAAGGTCCAGTTACATTGTGAGATGCCTTGTGTTGTCGAACACTTGTGTGAGAAATAAATGTTTCCCCACATTTTTTACATTTATAATGCTTGTCTCTGTATTCTTTATGCTCATATTTGTATCCAGATTGAGATATTACA